>NC_084642.1:26733695-26816195 GCF_019802595.1 Syngnathoides biaculeatus | reverse complement strand
AAGGGGATTCCAGTCTAACCTCATTTGTCAGCCTATCCATTAGCACTGCAAACAAGAAGGGGCTCAGAGCTGATCCCTGATGCAGTCCCACCTCCACCTTAAATTCCTCTGTCACACCTAAGGCACACCTCACCATTGTTCTGCTGCCATCATACGTGTCCTGTACTATTTTAACATACTTCTCTGCCAAACCAGACTTACGCATGCAATACCACAGTACCTCTCTTGGTACTCTGTCATAGGCTTTCTCGAGGTCCACAAAGACACAATGTAGCTCCTTCTGACCTTCTCTGTACTTTTCCACTAGCATCCTCAAGGCAAATAATGCATCTGTGGTACTCTTTCTAGGCATGAAACCATACTATTGCTCGCAGATACTTACTTCTGTCCTAGCCTCCACTACTCTTTCACATAACTTCATTGTGTGGCACATCAACTTTATTCCGCTATAATTCCCGCAGCTCTGAACATTGCCTTTGTTCTTAAAAATGGGAACTAGAACACTTTTCCTCCATTCTTCAGGCATTTTGCGCCCGCTAGTATTCTGTTGAATAAGTTTGTTAACTCACTACAGCCATCTCCATCCTTTTTGCAAAGTCCACCACCATCTGTCCCTCAAAGTTCCTTTTCTGGATGCCGTACTTACCCATCACTTCTTCATTGCCCCTGTTTCCTTTACCAATATGTCCATTACAATCTGCACCAATCACAACTCTCGCTCTCTGGGATGCTCATAACTACTTCATCTAGTTCCTTCCAGAATTTCTCTTTCAACTCTAGGTCACATCCTACCTGTGGGGCATAGCCGCAAACCACATTATACATAACACCCTCAATTTCAAATTTTAGTCTCATCACTCGATCTGATACTCTTTTCACCTCCAAGACATTCTTAGCCAGCTCCTCCTTTAAAATAACCCCTACTCCATTTCTCTTCCCATCTACTCCGTGGTAGAATAATTTAAACCCTGCTCCTAAACCTCTAGCCTTACTATCTTTCCACCTGCTCTCTTGGATGCACAGTATATCAACCTTTCTCCTAATCATCATGTAAACTAACTCCTGAACTTTTCCTGTCATAGTCCCAACATTCAAAGTCCCTACACTCAGTTGTAGGCTCTGCAGGTTACCAGTGCCGGGGCGGGAGTTGTTAACACGGGCCACGACCGATCCGGTATGGGATTCATTAGATAAACGCTCATATTTGTTTGGCACAGTTTTTACGCCGGATGCCCTTCCTGATGCAACTCTCTGCATTTATCCGGGCTTGGGACCGGCCTACATATTGCACTGGTTTGTGCCCCCATAGGGCTGCATTGATTCAAACAAGTCATACCTAGATATTTTACAGACATGAGAGCTCGTTCATGAACTTGCTGGTTCGGAATATAACTTACAATGTCTTCAGCTTCCTCTTCCTGATTCTCCATCACACTCTTCTTGACTGTCAGGTAAAACAGAATGGTGGATCTGTATCCCATTTCTGCCAAAAAGAGTTTTATTGTTTCACATTGGAGTTTCAAGGATACCTCAGATTTTTGTTTATTTTTTACCGTTATAATTATGTATTGAGTCAAACAAAACAAGGTTTCTAGAGGGGGAAGAATACAGAGACAAAGCGGTGGTGTTTATTAGTCCTACACTCTTTCTATCTCTTCTACCTATAGCCTGACTCTTCCCGCTCCATTCCCCTCATTCATACACATGTATTCTGTCTTCGGTGAATCTTCATTTCTCTCCTTTCACGAGCTTGCCTCCACTTTTGCAACTGTTCCTCCACCAGCTCCCTGCTTTCACTGCAGATCACAATGTCGTCTGCGAACATCATGGTCCTTGGGGATTCCAGTCTAACCTCATCTGTCAGCCTATCGATCACCACTGCAAACATGAAAGTGCTCAGCCCTGATCTCTAATGGAGGAATAATATCATTTTATGAAATTGCAAGACATTGGTTTTAGTGAGGTTAGGATGCAATCATAGCCATAATTGTAATTTTACTAATAAGTGGCATATTTTGTTTTTATGTGTAACCTGTCCTATTCACTTGCATGGCCAAAGCAGAATTGTGGATTCTTCTGGCTGTACCCCAGTTCCTCTTGGAGTACTGTCCTTTGGGCTTTCCCTTCAGGGATGGCCAACCAGTCAGAGATGAAGACCCACATTTTGTTTACTGTGTTATGGGAGAGCGCCACATCACACACATCAAAGAGCCGTATCATCCGTCTATTTTCTGAGCTGCTTATCATCACAAGGGTCGCAGGAGTGCTGGAGCCCAATCCCAGCTGTCTTTTGGCAGGAGGCAGGGTACACCCTATATTGTTTGTCAATCCCTACTTGCAGTTTGAGGTTCATCACACATTTTGCTTCTTTTAATAAAAGGTATTGAAGCAGTTTTATGGATATTTACCACATTATTCTTCATCTACCATAACACTGATTCATTCACATAATGGCGCCACAAAAGCGTACCTGCTGCTCTCTTTGAGCATATCCAAAAGTTTTACTTTTTTGCCCATCATCTTTGTCGTCCTCATCATCACTGGACCGTTGTCTTGCAATCCAGTTTCCACAAAGTGAACGCAGCTCCCATTTCGAACAATCCTCTCATTCCATATCTTCGACTTCCGCTTGGGTGCTTCAGGGGAAGGTTTAACAGCAACACAGCACTTTTGACTTTCCTAGATGCTGTACTCTCCAATTACTTCTTCATCAACCCTGTTTGCTTCACCAACATGTAGATTATAATCTGGACCAATCACAACACTGTCTGGGATTCTCAAAACTGGAATGGATTAGGCTATTTACATGTAAAAGGCGCTTCTTACGAAAAATCCACATTTACGAAACCACTTCTGGAACAAATTAATTTAATACGTAGAGATACCACTATAATGTGTATTCGAACTTTTCAGTTTCGTGTATGAAAGTGTTTCTATCGAAATATTTCAGTCGTGTTAGGTTAGATGTGTAAGTGTGCATGAAAGCATTTCACTGATGGTATTGGAAAAAAAAAATCAATAATTCATGAGCATTTCAGTTGTGTATAAGTACTATAAATAATACTGCAAGTGTAAAACCAATTCTGCTTTAGGTCCCAAACTGCTCTCTTAAGTAATAACCGCAAACATGGTAAAATTAGAATGTCTCAGAGGAAAATATTGGTCCATTCTATAGCAGCCTTCTCTGACCCCTGTTCTAAGTCCAAAAAAACATCTGTGCAAGGATCTGAACTTTCATGTGATTGGTTTAAAAGGTTATGTAAAAACTATTAAGCTGAGGATACCATGATTTTTATCCAGGTCAAATTCACAAATCTGTTTCATAGTTATTTTGGACAACAAATACCAATGTATAATTTTCCTTAGTTCTTAAAATATACAGTGCATAGTGAACAGTGAAACATACTTTCATAATAAATCTTCCAAGATACGAGCTGTGGACCGGCCCATATTTTATTTTTCTGTATTTTGTGTCTTCTCTCCCCCCCCCCCCCCCACACACACACACACTTGATATACCAGCACATTTTTGCTCATTTCACAGCAAGTGACAGTTTGACAGTTAAATTTGTCAATATTCTTCAAAAAAGATGCTGCTTATTGCCACTCTCATCTGATGTTTCCTGTCAAACTAAACTTCATAATTACACAAGTTTCCACTGCCTTAATGCTGACATAAACTGCAGAAGCACACTGCTAATTAGCATCAAAATGACAGTGTTACATGTATTGCAGTGTTACCCTTTAACCAACAGATATTTGAACAAAACACAAAAACAAAATGTTCCAATACTATCAGGGATATGTACTTTATCCTCTGAATTTATGAGTATTTCTATTATACTCGGGGCCCCGTAGCTCAGTGCTTAGAGCACTGGTTTGGTAAACCAGGGGTTGTGGGTTCGTATCCCACTGGGGCCTCCACTCCTTGAGAAGGGTTGCGCCAGGAAGGGCAACCGTCATAAAAATTGTGTCAAACATATATGAGCATTCATCTGAGATGACACGCTGTGGCGACCCCGAAAGGGACAAGCCGAAAGAAACTTACTTACTTACTTTTACTGTTATACTCGGAAACTCTGACAGGAGCCGAGTCCAGTACAATCTGTATCTCTACTGCCCCCACTGAATGAGAAAGTTTGACACTCCCCCCCCAAAAAAATGTAAACGTTTTTAATCTAAATGTATTTTTGATTGTGATTACTGCTAAGTTTTATAAAGTACATAAGGCAAGCAAAAAAAACAAAACAAAAAAAATCTAATGCATTTGATGATCCAAAGAGCACAGTGGTTTCTATAACACACCCAACAAACATGATGATGGCCGGAACCCATGGACGCAGCGGCATATGGCTCTCCCTAACGTTTGAAGAGGAAAAAAAAAAGAAAAAAAAACATGCAACTTTGGTTGATAAGACTAAATTGCATGTGGCTCTAAATCTAATCTTTATATTTACTGCAACTGTTCAACACCCAGGCCAAAGTGTAGCATGTTCTTCCCCAGAGTCACCTGCAATAGGCCTCCAGTTACCTTAAGCCTGAAAGAGGAAATAAATATGTCAACCACAAATGAACAAATTATGTTGTTAAATTGATATGCAACTTTACCAATATTATTTTCACTTGTGTAGTTTTGTAGGCAATCATGCATTTATTAAAGAGGCTTTTTCTGCCCCTTTTTACCATCGTAAATGATCTCTACATTTCAATATCACTCCCATCATTATTTCCCATTTCTCAGGCATCACGATTTCAATTTCTACTCAATTTGTGTTTATGTCCTCACATCACGAAAGTAATGGGAATGCTCGTTAAAAAGTAATTTGTTTTCACAACAGTTTCTTGTGATTTTTCATTCAGGCGTGTTTTGTGTGTTAGGTTGAAAAGTATCGGTGGCTACAAGCAGACTTGGCAATTGACTTTTGAGATTACTGTAATTTAGAATTCTCTCGTTCCACCGATAGACTCGGAAAGTGTTTAGGTGCTTTGTACAGCTCAGGTGGAGCTTGCCACATTTAATAGAAACAAACATATCTCACAGTAGACTGTCTGACATTACTTGTTATAGCACTCACATAGTTATGTATACAAGTGACCTTTAGAGGGCACTGGTCATCTGAGAATAGAGATGATGGTAAAACTGACACGTTTGGACCAGTTAAAAGCTGTGTATATAGTTGAATGCTTGAGATTGACGTTCATGCAGCACTGATTCTAGGAATTTAGAATTCAAGGCAGTCTTAGTAAAGAGAGAGCAAAGACAAGCTTGATGAAGACTGTTAATTTACTGCTGCCAATATTAAAAATTCCCATTATGATGAACTATTTCGTGTTAACCACTGAGAGATGTGGCCATGCATTGTCAATATCTCTTGCAGCACACCACATCAGTCCATTACTCTGATCAGCATTTTCTGCCTTCCACACACATACAGTATCCTGTCCTGTCAGTATTAGTCAAGGTGGTTCAGTGTGCATTAATACTGTATTACAGAAATGGTTGTTGATTTGCAGCCAGGATAATACGACTTTACCATATCAGAACGAAGTAGTGCTTCAAATAGAGCAGTTGGTTTGACTATTTAACAGATGTCAGAATAGTGGGGTTATTCACTTGTTACAATTTTTATCCTGTGCATCAGATGTCTGGTGGATTTTACTTCAAGCAGAGATGTGAGCCCATGCAAATGATATATATTCTGAAGTTATTTGAAACATAGCTACAATACTAAAAGTAAAAGCAAGTTTATCAATACAGGACATTTCATAAACAAGGTAACTCGATGTGCTTTAGCTGAGTAAAAAGATTTAAAAACAAAAAATCTTTATTAAAATTTAAAACAAAAAAGTACATGGTGACGCAGCTGTAGAGCATCGGCCTCACAGTTCTGAGAAATCCCGGCCCCACCTGTGTGAATTTTACATGTTCTCACCGTACATGCATGGGTTTTCTCTGGGCACTCCAGTTTCCTCCCACATCCCAAAAACATGCATTAATTCGAGACTCTAAATTGCCCGAGGTGTGACTGTGAATGCGACTGTTGTTTGTCTCCATGTGCCCTGCGATTGGCTGGCAACTAGTTCAGGGTGTACCCTGCCTCCTGCCCAATGACGGTGGGATAGGCTCCAGCACCCCCATGACCCTTGTGAGGATAAATGGCCTGATAAAAGTATAATTAAAACAGCATTGGGTTCAAGAAATATCTTTTAAAAGTTTAAATGCTTTAAAAATCGTGCAAAGTTTTTCACCTGAACTTTAAAACATTCAAACTTGGGTCTGATGTCACTTCTGTTGGCAACTTATTCCATTTGCATATAGCATAATAGCTAAATTCACTATTTGACCTGAGTCAGTTGATCTCAGAGCCCTACTGGCTTTGTATTCCATTAGAATTTCATTCATGTCTTCAGGACCTAAACCATTTATTGAATTATAGACCATTAGCAGGACTTTAAAATCTACTCTAAAGTTAACTGGAAGCCAGTGGAAAGACTTTCGAATTGGAGTAATATGCACTAACCTCTTTGTTCTGGTCAGAACCCAAGCTGGAGCATTTTGAATGAGCTGCGGCTGTTTAATTCTCATTTTGGGGAGTCCAATCCAAAGACCATTAGAATAGTCAAATCTATTTGGGATAAAACCACAGATGAGCTTCTCCTGGTCTGCTTGACCAATTCTTTACTCTGGATATGTTCTTTAGATAGTGGAAGGCAGTTTTAATAATTGATTTCATATGACTTTTGAAGGTCTGTTTGGAACCTATCAAACCACCAAGGTTTCAGACTTGGTCTTTGGTTTTTAAAGAGAATGACTCCAGTTATCTTTAAAGTAGTACGAGTAACCGGTGCACAAAATGGATGAATGGATGGTCTCCAGATATTTACTAATAGCTGTCCTCTTTTCTTTATTGCCAAAACCATTAGTTCAGTTTTGTTGTGGTTTAATTGCCTCCAAAAAATGTGGCTCATCCAGTTATCTGTTTTAGCGTGACACAACACCTCAATTGAACTGTAGTCGTCTGGAGACTGTGCTCGATATAACTCTCATCTGGATTGCTATGATCGTCAAAATGAAAGTTCTGAAGAATTTGATCCAAGGGCAGCATATACTCGCTGAACAAGATCGGGGTCCAAGAATTGACCTTTGAAGCACCCCATAGTCAAATCTTAATCGCTATTATAAAGGGTCTCTTGAAGATGTTATTTATGTTGCTGCATTAGAATGCATTATTTAGGCGTATTTACAAGATAAGTGATGAGTCATCTTGAAGATGTAATCCCGTATGTCCTTCACTACCAGCATTGAACAAATGTTTGATTAAATGTTTGGCCAAATCAGAAAAAATGCTGCCTGATCAGAATAAACTTTGCTAAAGTATGATCATTTGTGAGTGTACAGCCTAGGCAGGTGAATAATTGTGTGTGTGTTGTGATCATTGTGTATATTTGTGTGTTTTGTCTGTTTTTTAATGGTTGGCGGGAAGGTTTGAGGTGTTCCTTGGAAGTCTCTGAGGCCAGCCTGTCATGTACAGCATCAGTCGTGTTCTTTTTTTCACAGCAGTTTTATTTCAACCACTATTCCCTTTAGTGCTTTCACAGTGCGATTTACTGACACAGCCTTGTGGGAAGCTACTTTTGGGGTTAAATGTCCATTTTCAGTTTTGCCATTTGTCAAAGCTTTGTCATGTACCCTTCGAAGTGTAGCCAACTTAGTAAGAATATGACATGACTATAACCTTTTAAGCTTTTTTTTTCCCATTTAAATTATCATGCTGGTGAAATGACTATTTTATAAGTATTGGAATGCAAAGCAAAGCAAATTTATTTGGATAGCGCATTTCATACACGTGGTACATGATTAAAGGCATTTGAAAACAAAGAAATAAAACATTTAAAATGGCACAATAACAATGACAAACAAAATATTAAAAAAGAGACAATTAAAACTGCATACAGTGGAAGTAATATGATCAAAAAGTGGATATATTCTAAAAAGCATGAGAAAAAGAAGAGTTTTCAACCTGGATTTAAAAACATTCACACTTGGGGCTGACCTCACCTCTGTTGGCAACTTAATCCGTTTGTGTGCAGCATAATAGCTAAATACTGCTTCGCCATGTTTGCTTTGGACTCTGCGGTCCACTATTTGACCTGAGTCAATCGATCTCAGAGCTCTACTGGGTTTGTATTCCGTAAGCCTTTTTTTCCATGTATTCAGGACCTCAATCATTTAGTGATTCATAGACCAGTAGTAGAACTTTAAAATCTATTCGAATGCTGACTAGAACCCAGTGCAAGGACTTTAGGAATGGAGTTGTACGCTCTGACCACTTTGTTTTGGTCAGAACGTGAGCTGCAGTATTCTGAATGACCTGCAGCTGTTTAATACTTTTTTTTTTTTTCTGGGGAGTCCAGTCAGAAGTCTTCTTGAGATAAAAGCATGGATGAGCTTTTCCTGGTCTGGTTGACATAGACTTGTTGGGGTCTCAGGACTGAGTTTTGCAAATTATTTATCCTTTGACACTTGACCAAAATTTGGACAACTAATTTCCCACCCTGTCCTTGAGGTCCCATCTTTTTCTTCCTACTATTGAAAATGATTTCATGCAGACTGTTTACTGTTCTTTGTAACATATTCATTTGATTTAAAGAAAAAAAAGTTACAGTGCTGCTTTTAGTGATTAATTACAGATTAACCAGTAGTGGTTTGACTCTGAGTCTTTAGAATGATGTTACTAATGTTACACTATTTGGTGCTCATGAAGAAACAATATTTTAAGACTTACAGAGCCTGGTGGAAATATTGTGCTGTCTGGCATTGTAGTGGTAGAAACAGATGTTATGTATTGTTTTTCATAACAAATTGTCGAGCTTACAATGCAGGGTTATAATACTTTTGGATTTTCTATTATAGTGAGGGTCAATTGATGGCACTGTAGTTTTGTATTTTGTTTTGACTTTTCTTTCAAATGTAGTTAGTTGTATAATTGGGTTTTAGAGCACATTTGTTATTTTTTGAAGTTATTTTTTGGTAACTCTTCTTTTTAGTTCAGCTTGTATTGATTTCAGTATTAGTTTTATTTTTGTTAAGTATTTGTCAAGTGGGACATAAGAATCACAAGTATTTTGCAGTTAAAAACTCAAATATAAAAAAAGAGTGCTAACTTACTAATATCCACAACTCAAACAGTTGAGTCTTTATGCTGGCCCAGAGGCTAAAGCAAACCAAATAAAATATATTTATAGAGCACATTTCATACACAAGGTAGCTCTGTGCACTTTACATGGTTAAAGTGATTTTATAAACAAAGGGAAAAAATCCAAATAAACATTTTTTTAAAAAGAGGGATTTCAATCTAAACTACGTGTAGTGCAAGATATATTTAAATGTGAAAATGGTCTAAAAAGCATGAAAAAAGTAGATTTTTACCTGGACTTAGAAACATTTCAACTTGAAGCTGACATCACTTCTGTTGGCAACCTATTCCATCTGTGTGAAGCATCATGGCTGCCGTCAATGCTGCTTCACGATGTTTGCTTTGGACTCTGTGCTCCACGATTTGACCTGAGTCTGTTGATCTCAGAGGGTCTATAGCTGGCTGATCTATTTTTTTTTTAAAAAAAAACAATACACCATATAAAATGCCCTGATTGACAAGGAATTAAAATTTTCTTTACCATAATTCTTTGGTCATATAAGCACAAGTACAAACAGTACTCAAGTACTGTGTGGCGCCCCACCCCCTCCCCCCTCCTTCTCAGTGCATAGTAACCATAATAGAGATACTGTAGGTATATACAAATAAATTTCACCTCTTGTCTGTGCTGATTGTAGCTTGTATTGGTGTTTGAATAAAACACACCTTTATATAAGAAAACTGTCAAAGTTGAATGCTTTTGTTCACTTCCGGGTTAGTCTGAGGTACATTAACTTAAAAAAAGAAAAACCCAAGAGAGAGAAATTTATAGTCTCATGAGGAGCAATACCTCACCTTTTATATATCTTTTATCAGTCTCATAATAGAAAGATTCCTGCCTTCGGAGGGTTAATTATTAAAATCAAAACGCACACAAAACACATCAGAATAGAATTTTTGGGAATATTTCATGAAATCTACAAGGGTTGATGAGGAAACACAATCCATACAAAGAAAATGTGAATAATGGTGAAAAAGAAAATTAGGTGTCTGAAAAGTGCCAATTTCCACAAACTTATTAGGGAGTATTGTATATTCAGAGTAACGTTTGTGCTGGACCCACAACTGTCGATCAGTTGGTTGGTGGGGATGGCCTTTCTCCAGAAATCGCAGGAGGAAAACAAAACAGGTTTAGGTGAAGAGGAAAAAGGATTCAGAAAAATCAAACAAAAGAGGAGGAAGAAGTAAAATTGTTGCCCCCACGGGGTGCGCACGTAACTTCTGGAGCCTTTTGGAGGACCCAGCTCTTGCTTCCTGCTGCATGTGTGACCAGTACAGGATGCTGGTAGTTGCTTGCTGAGGCTCTGCTTACCTATCATAACAATCACCAAAAATGAACATTCAATGTGTACAGAATGTAAAGAATAATAAAAAAAATTATGTTCATTTACTTTTGGTGTTGAGAGAAGGGAAGGGTGAGTAACATTAGAATCAGTTTTATTGGCCGAGTGGAAAACATGCAAAAGGCATCTTGGGGGACAGAAGAGGAGGCACATATACATCTCGTGGCCTGGCAGTTTATTCTCCTCCGCTGTTATAAATGTACGACAAGGCATCGTCTTCGAAAACAGGCCAGTCTTGTCGCAATTGAAAATAATTGAAAAAACAAAAACAGCTTTTTTGTTAAATCTTTAATTATAAAACCTTATAAATATAATATATACAGTATTATAAATTTATAATATAAATATAAATTATAAAACATTTATTGTTTTATATCACTGTATGGTTACATTCATCACTCAGAGACTCTTCTGCTGGAGAGCTGGTGATGTAGCAAATTTGTTTTGGAGATGCAGAGTTGTTTTTTTTTTTGTGTGTGTATGTGCTTACCAGAATGTTTAAAATATGTCAGCAGTGCAGTATTTATACTTTGCATACTTGAGCCAAAAATTACAACTGTCTAGTTAATTACATTTTATACAAGTTACAATTTTAATGCAGTCCGTAATTAACATTCTTCACTCTGAGAATCTTGTCCTGGATGCGCTGGTGGTGTACATATGAGTTTTTTACCTTTGAAATGAAGAGTTGGTTTTCTTGTGTGTATGTGGCTACCAAAATGTTGAAAATATCTAATGTACGTATTCACACTTTACATATTTGAGACAAACATTTTCAACAGTACAAGTTTCTAATTAAATCTTCATTTATTAAAACTTTGATGCACATTTACATTTTTATTGCAGTACGTACGGAATTGACAATCCTCACTCGGAGACTGTTCGACTAGAGGTCCTGACGGTGTAACTGAGGTTTTTATCTTTAAGGGAAAAAAATGGTGTTGTCACTCACATTTGAAAATGTATAGGTGTGGTCAGTCATGCTCGCAGATATAGTTATAGGTGAGGTCCACCAATCATGCCCGCAGATAAAGTTGCGGGTGTGATTAGGGATGTAATCTCTAAACCTTAAAATAATTTACTGGATTAATATAACATAACTAAATTAAAAATAAAATAAATAATAACTAAAATATAAAACCAAAATTTAAAACTCAGAAATGTTAATTTTCAATTTCAACTGATATTAGTAGAACATGACATAAAATGGTATTTAAAATTTTTCATCAATAAAAATTTTTGATCTGACAAACTTTATCTGAATAAAAGTTAAATGCACTGGCCTGTCAAGGATTAAACACAAACGGTCTATACCCACAATGTTTTGAAAATGCTGAAAGTTTAGTTCAACATAATCAGTGTTTGTGGCAACAAGCTACCAATACATTGTAACAAACATTCCTGTTGGCAATCGTGATGTGTTGTTATAATCTAGCGTAATTTACGGCGGTATCTATTGTCAATCCATTAATGAAATCTATATCTTCCTAAAGAATGTAGAGGGGAAAAGTTGTCAACTTCAAGATAATGCGGTACCACGGAGAAAATGCATTGAGATATATGGACAGACTAGTCTAACGTTAGAATTTATATAAAGTCAAAGTAAATCACAATCCCGTTATTATAGTTAGTGAAACATTACCTGTATTATATCCCAGAAATGTTTTCAGTGATTCCATATTAAAAGGAAAATTTGTTCAACCTTGGCTTGTGGCTTTGTTCAGTTTAAAATTTTGACCCACTGTAAATTTGAGTTTGACACCCCTGTTCTACATCAACTACGTCTTTCCAGTTGCAGCAATCTTGTGATCAGCTGCCTGCTGATACTTCACCACCGATGATTTTCAGCGCGTCAGAATTTTTTTTTTCTTCCACTGTCAGTACACCATTGGCAGAAAAAAATTGAGTCCCTCAATTTGAGGCACTTGAATTTAGAAAACCATTCCTGCCGAATCTATTACCTCTGCCCTGCACGGGGAGTAGATTTTCCTGGCAGCAGACAAAGTTGTGTTGGGTGTCTTTCCCGCGTAATGGGCATCCGTCAAAGTTGGCTGCTGACGAGCTGCCTTTATACCACTACCATCCTTTGGTTTTCGGAAGATAATTCCAAAGGATTATAAATTTTCCGTAGCATGAATTGATAGCAAGAAAGCGGAACCTGGATGTAGTTGTCTCCAATGGAAACAATTATTCACACAACTTCCAGTATAGCTTCCGACAAAACTTTTGTCACGCTAAAGCCAGGAATCAAATAGGAATTCTTCTAATATACATAAAAGTCTATAACAGTACAGAATCGTATGCTAGGATAAACAGCCAATTTACACGTTTGCCAATTTTTTTTTCACCATTTTGAAACTTTACTCGCCAGACTCAGTATGTGTTCGCATATGGCAAGGGCCCTGTAACTTCCGAACATGCTCTGTATGGTTAACTTGCATTTCCTGTTTCCGGGTGCATACTGATTGTTTAGGAGCAGGCTTTTTTAGTTAACATTTATGAAATAAACATGGAAATTAATAAATGTCAAGAATACACAAAAATAGTTGCCGTCTTTCCATATCCATTTTTCTACTCGTAACAAATTTTACGTGTGTGATTTTTCATGCTCGACTGTGCAGATTTGCGAATGCAATGGCACAGGGGCGTGAACGCGCTCGTCAAATGTGAGTGATTGGTGTTGTCTTTGTATTTCCGTCTGCTTCAAAATTCCCCTGCACAAGGACGTAACCCAAAATACGTTTTGCACAGACTCGTGTCCTCTTGTCATTCACTCTAACAACCGTCCATGGCCACTCACTTGAGGTTGAAGCAGCACGCGACACAGACTGGGTGGATTCCTTGGTAATATGTTGTTGTGGTGTTCTCCCTTTTAGATGTTGTCCCATATCTTTGGGCTGTGCTCCTGGAAAAGTCCAAGGGGAACTGCTGGATGCTCCATTACAGTTTCCACAGTCAGCGTCTGTCTTCTTTGTTACACTAACTTGCAGTCTGTTCGGACACTTTTGCTCATCATTTTGGGACATCGGTAGAGTGGTTTAATTCCCTGACTCTCCATTTATGTCCACATATACTTCTAGACGGTGGTTTTTCGTTTTGAAGACCGACACACTCTGTAGCAGTCCATGACAGTCCTCAGCGGGGTAGAGAGGCATCTTGTTGCTGGTCTTGTTGCCAATAGCAGGCCTACTTTAAATTAATATTCAATCATATCACAACCTAAAGAATAAACATTGACTTTCAAATTAAAAAAATCTATCAAAATATTAGGTTTTTAACAATACCCAACTGGATTGATTTCATTGACTACACATTTTTATTTCAAGAATTGTATTTATCCTTTTTAACTGTCAGACTGCAACAAAAACAATGCTCGAATGAACAATGCTTTTTATGCTCTCTTCTGTGTACTTTACCTCCTCTAAATTGTTGAAAGATTGTGAAGATAGTACATCAACTGAGGAGCCACGTAAGTCCAGTCTGTCTATGACAGTGTATTTCTGTATATAGAGCTCGTGCACCTACATCATAAAATCACGTGACTATTGTTTACGGCGCCATATTGCTGGTCTAACAAAGTCTTGTTCAAGGCTGAGTCTGGTGGAGAAGACACGAAAATGTCTTATAGCACGACGGCGAGAGTCTTGTCCCATACCGTGAGACAATTAGAAGCTGAAAATAAATGAAGGTACGTGGAAAAATTAGATAAACTCTGCATAGAGGACCCCTATTTAATGCCGAAGTCAATGTTTTCCCCGATAAGAAATTGGATTGTTAATTGGCTTCCACTTGTCTTGGACAACTGGATATACACATGTATCTGGTGAGTAAATTGTCGAGATTTACACAGAAAAGTTTGAAAGCGTATAAAAGTCTGGACGCATACAAATACTTCATTGCTGGATCTGTTCTCAATCAGGAATAATTCCGACATAGTGACGGGTTGACTGCTTGTGAACGCAGAAGCCACACGTTAACCTTTGCCGGAATCCATCGATCTTTTCAGCTAGTCTTCAATTCAAATACCAATATTTAAATAAGTAACCCCTGGTTTTACACAAACTCGCATTCATTAACTATGATTGAAAAAAAGAAGAAAAAAAAAAGAGGACAGAGTCATCTCCACGAATGTACACGGGAGCAATTGTAGCCACACTTAACCTTCGTAAACCTTTGCGACAGTTTTTTTTTCATAGATATTGTTCTCAAATGAGTCAACATGGCATTATAAATTATTTTTGGGTAATTTGAGATTAAGAAAAATTCCTACCTGAAATGAAATGATCGCTACACAGGCGTGTATTTGGTTGGGCAGCATCATTCATGTTTAATTGCCGAAATCCATCGATATTTTCTGGTCTTTTTAGCTGGTATTCTATAGAATGACCTCTTTGAATATCTGTCTGGTCTGTTGTGACAACCAACAGCACAACAAGTCTCTGGTATTGTAAATATTCCCCTCCGGTTCAATGTCTCCCACAATGTCGAGCAGCCTCTGTTTGAACGGCAATATGGTGCCGTAAAAATGGTGACGTCACGTGCACGAGCTCGATAGGTGTGTATCTATAGTTTGTTTTTCATACCACCACTATCTTCAATAGTGTCATGTCACATCTTAATCATTACATGAAGCAGCTTTGTAAAAGCGCCTGGTTGAAAAGTAGACAGTCTTCCTTACCCCTCCCTGTGTTTGCTATAGCTAGATTACTGTTTGTGCAAACTGTCTAAAGAACTAGTACCAGTGATGTAAAATATATTCTCACGGTACCTGCTACTGAAGACTTTTTTTTTTTTTTATATCGCAAAACATTTTATTTTTAAAGGCACATCCACTTTGCAAAAATTTTTTTAAAGGCATATATTTGGGTGGAACATTATAAAGCTTGGCAAGATTGCAAAATCTTGTTGTGCCTCGTCCTTCCTTTCAAACAAGTCACATTGTCATTGTCAAAAATCGCAATTGTTATTGACCTTTGGTGAGGGACTGACGACAGCGGAATCGGCTAAAAAACCATGAACCTAAAATAGAAGCTAAAGCTTTATTTCAATTTTACCTTGATTGAAACAATTTGTTGTTAAATCTTTTAGATGCTTCAATCAATTGAGCACTATTCAACAATGTGGGGAAAAAAAGAATATTTAATAGTCTTAATAAAAGTCTGTGGCTGTCAGTAAATGTACGGGGATCAGTCATGTGACATCTTGAGCTTTATGAAGCTCCACTCAAGACTCCCACATGCTGGTTGTGACAACGTCTGTACCAAACTCCACTATCCTCTTTTAGTGAATTTTCTGGTTGAGAAGGGACTAAACATCACACACTTTCATTAAATATTTTAAGGAAGTCTGTGAAGTGTCAGTAATAAACATTTTATTGGCAATATAATGAAGAAACACCAATGCCTCCTGTGTGAAGCCTTCATGACTCGTAGCTCCACTTTCTCTGCATTTGAACAAGAAATTTGAAAATTCACCTATTTTAGTGATGAAATCAATAAATGCAAAGCACGGCCCATAGAACTAAAAGTGAACAATTTAACGCAATGTATATATATATTTTGTTACTATTTACACCCAGTGAAAGTCCACCAGGAGGCAGTGAGGCTCTGCCTCACTTGCCTACCCTGACTGCAAGTCACTAAATTGTTACAATACTTTGGGATAATGATTTGCAATCTTTCTTCTTTGCTTTTGTAGCATGCCGTCATGACAACTTTGTCATTTTGTGGGAAATATGCATTTCCCGAAAATAAATATTTTTTGCATTTTGAAGAACATTTGACATTTTTGTCAATCTGGAAGTATTGGAAAATAATTTTCCTTCTTGGAATCTCATACTTGAGGGTAATTAGTACATTGTGTACATTTAATTTGCCTGAACATGGGAATAAAGATAAAATTATGATGAACCTTGATCACTCAGCAGTTTGCACGTCAGTAAGAAAAAAAATGTAGGTGTGTAGTTATTCAGTGTATGCATTACTAACAATGTCTGGTTGTATTTGTTTTCATTTGTTCACATCAGCAAAAAGAGAAGAGGACGATCTGGATGACAAAAAATCAATTAAGAAGCGAATTAAAGAGCTGAAGGTTCTTGATCCCAAGATTGCGCAGAATCTATGTAAGTATTTTTGCTCTACCCATTGTATATTATGCTATGTATCAGCTTCATTTAGTTGTACATGTCTATATACTTTATGTATGAACTAGGGTAGGGAATCAATTAAACTGTCATCAATGGTTGCTGCAGTAGTGCAACATGCACAAGTAATGCTGTTATCTCACCATGACTGTTGATTCCTTTATATGCACATTTTGTGCTGCATTTACAGTAAATTTACCTTCTATTGTATGACTGTGAGAAGGAATGCCAGACGATCGCTAAATCCGGGTGTGAAACCCTTGTTGCATCATTTACTAAAAGACTCTTGGCTGTGTTCTTCTACAATATACTGAGCAAAGGGTCTGAATATTTACACCTGTGTCATATTTGAATTTTTCCCTTTTAATAAATCTGCAAAAAATTGAAAAAATATTTTTGTTTCTGTCAATGTGGCGTGCTCTTTCTACTTTGTAAAACATGATTCAATTGATTTAAATGGGTTTTGCAAATGGCTGCTATATTAAAAAAATGGAAAAAATTTAAGAATGAATACTTTCTGTACCCACTGTAATATTGGTCTATTGTGATCATTTGCAGTGTTGTTTTCTACTCTTTCATAAACCGTTCAATTGAAGATGTGATTATACCACTACAGCTACATGCATTTTTTTGTTGTTTTACATTGTCATTCCTTTTTCTAAACTCCTTGGTTTCTATCAATATGTTTATTTTCTAGACATTTTTTCGAGACATTATTTTCCGAAAAAAAATGTCCTTTGGAAGTGTACAGAAGGACACAATTCATTTTTCCACATTTTGTCCTTTGTGTTTTCTTTCTTTGTTTTTCTGCAGCCATTTTCCTTGGTTCTTTCCGCATGCCTTATAAAGAAATTCGGCAAATGATATTAGAGGTTGATGAAGAGCAGCTGACCGAACCAATGATACAGGTGGGGTCAATTTTGGATAATTTAGTTTGACAGAGAATTGTATGAGTTGTTTTCAATAGATGGTAGCTATGCTTTGGTGGATTTTTTTTTTTTGAAGACATCTCAGACGGAGTGTTATGTTATTATAGTTCTTATTCAGTGTTGGCCAAAAAACTGCTTAAGCTGGCTGTGAACTTTTAATGAAATTGCATGAAATTCCATTTTCAGTCTGGTGCATTTTTTTTTACATTTTTTCTGAAACAGGAGGCAGGTTATGCTTTCTGGCAGAATGTAGTGACATCATATTTTTTTTTATTTTTTTACTTTGCTCCACCCCAAAAAATATTCTTTCGTTAGGATATATTTACAAAAAGTGAACAACACCTTCAGTTTGCTAAGCATGAAATAAAAAATTTATATCATAGCTGTATGTGTGGAATATTTTGTCTTGCTGCTCTTTGTTCTTATCTGTTACAATCACTCATTTATTTTTATTTCCCTCTTTTCAATTTAGAACCTTGTGAAACACTTACCTGAGCAGGAGCAGCTGAATGCATTGGCTAAGTATAAGAATGACTATCCAAATTTGTCAGAGCCGGAGCAGTTTGGAGTTATTGTAAGTGTCTAGTCAATCACACACAAATAAGCTCCAAAATATTTTCTTTTATTTAACAACCAAAACTGATCATATTTAAACATTAGTGACTGATGGTCTGTTTGGTCTAGAATGATCTACTGTAGTACAAGGGTGTTCAATTAATTTTTGTCGAGGGCCACATTGTAGTTACGGTTTGTCTTAGAGGGCCGTTAACTGTGAAACCATAAAAATATTTCATCATATTTGCAACAATTTTCAAACTAGTTTTGGAATCACAAATCAAGGGTCATGGGATTTTCACCTATTGTTCATTTGGTAATTTGTTAATGTTATAATTTGTGGTACATTATATGACAATTTGAAATATTGGTACAGATTCTCACGAGAATCGTAAAAGTTGACACACTAGATTTGCCTTTGCGTGCCACATAAAATCATGTGGCAGGCCAAATATGGCCCGCGGGCTTGAGTTTGACACTTGTGATAGAGTAAAACCATGTTGTTTTTTCTTTACATTTTTAAGGGTCTATTTCAAAGATAGATAAATAGATATATGTCTGTGCGAATGTGTACGAAAATGTGTAAGTAAGTGGAGGTTTGATATTGGGGACATACAAACACACACTATTTACTTTTCAATAACCGGCATTCCTCGGAGAGTCTAAATTGCCCATAGGTGTGATTGAGCACGAATATTTTCTGTTTCTATGTGCCCTGCGACTGGCTGGCACCAGGTCCAGGGTATCCTGTCTGAAATAGCTGGGATAGGCTCCAGCACTTCAGGAACCCTTGTTAGGATAAGCGGCTCAGAAAATGGATGGATGGGTATTATTTCAGATAAGTATTGTAAAACCTTCAGAGAGAGAATCCTTAACCTCCCTGTCAGCTTTATGACTGTGCATGTTGGGCTGTCCGACAAAGCATTCCGCACTTAACACGATACCACAACTGTAATATTTATGGGTAACTTAAAGTAACAACAAAAAATATTACTAAGAAATGTTAGGAATCCACAAGTAACTGCAGTAACAGATGATTAAGGTATTTCATCTTCCTTTCCTGAAGTGGCAGAAATGCTCCTCAGCATTCACTGTTGGCACATATCTATGATTCACTCCGAGTGGTCGAAGTGCTCACAGCTGAAGCAGAGTCAAAACAGAACTGCCAAAGTCACCTCAATGTATCCCTGGACCCACCACCTGGTGGAACCAATGTGCATTACAGCACAACCTGGTGAGATGATTTTGCATTTCAGACTAGGTCAGGTGAATGTAGTTATGATTTTGGAATTATTCAGACAATTCTATACCAATCTTTGTCTGGCCAGATTGAAATGGTCAACGGCCTGGATATGGTCCGTGGACTGTAGTTTACTGACCCCAGGTCAATGTAAAGATGCATCCATTCATCCATTATCTACTGCTTTTCCGGGTCTGGTCGCGGGGGAAGTAGCTTCAGCGTGGATACCCAGACTTCCCTTTCCCCAGCTACTTCTTCCAGCTCTTCTGAAGGGATCCGGGGGTGTTCCCAAGCCACCCAAGAGACATAGTCTCTCCAGCGTGTCCTGGGTCATCCTCGGAGTCTCTTTCCGGTTGAACATGCCCGGAACAACTCACCATGAAGTTGCCAGAGGGGGCGCTCTCAAGCACTCCCTCTAAGGACTACAAAAAGGGTGGGTACTCTGCACTGCTGTTTAGTGCATAAGCACAAACAACCATCAGGACCCGTCCCCCTACCTGCAGGCAGAGGGAAACCCCAACGTACAGGCCCTGAGCCGGGCCGGGGGGGCAATAAGTATACCCACACCTGCTCGGCGTCTCTCCCCGTGGGCAACTCCAGAGTGGAACCGAGTCCAACCCCTCTCAAGAGGAGTGGTGTCAGAGCCCAAGTGGTGCATAGAGAGGCAAGTCTGACTATATCTAGTCAGAACTTCTCAACCTCATGCACCAACTCGGGCTCCTTCCCTGCCAAAGAGGTAAAATTCCATCTCCCTAGAGCTAGTTTCTGTAGCCGGGGGTCGGATCGCCAAGGTCGTTGTCTTTGGCCAACGCCCAGCTCACATTGCACCCGACACCTATTGTGCCTCTCACAGGTGGTGAGCCCATGAGAAGGGCTGTGCCCGGCCACCAGGCGCTCGCCTTCAAGCCCACCTCCAGGCGTGGCCCCAGAGAGGGGCCCCGGTGACTTGCGTCCGGGCAACGGAAACCAAGCTCCAATTTTTGTAGTCATCATAGGGGGTTTTGGAGTCGTACTTTGTCTGGGTGACCCTCCCAGGGGCATGAAGCCCCAGACAACTTAGCTCCTAGGATAATCGGGACAGACAAACCCCTCCACCATGATAAGGTGACAGCTCGAGGAGGGGGAAAAGATACAATTTAAATGTATGTATGATGTAAAGATACAGTATTTTAAAAATTAGGACAATTTGAGTCATTGACATACAGCATACAACAAAAGAGAGCCCGTTCTTCCATTTGTCCACGCATTTCTTCTATTCTAGAAAATGTTTCTTAATTGTTAGTCCAAACATACACAAAAAATATCTTACAATGTCGAAAAAGATCAGAATTTTAAATAAACATTTTGGTATTATCATACGTGCATGAAAATTAAACCGATCAGCTCATTTAGGACAATAATCCACTTTTTAAGGTTGCACATCTCAAATGAAACAAATAAAAATTGACACATTCCCCATTTACACACAAACCCTTGAAGATTGATTTTTGGAAATAAAAGGCCAAAATGCAAAGTAAATTGCTGTCTTGAGAATGTGAGGGCTTTTTCCCCTCTTCAAAACATCCATCCATCCATTATCCGAGCCACTTAGTCGCACAAGGGTTCTGAGAGTGCTGTAGCCCAGTCGTGCCCAACCACCGTCCGTGGATCAATTGGTACTGGGCCGCCAAAGTTATAATTAATTAGTTCTGTTGTATTAATTATCCACGTCTGAGAAATCTTTTATTTTGAAAAATGATCAGATTCTCTGGGTTACATCTCGGTCACTTGAGCGCCAAATTTACCCCCACAAGCTAGGAAAAATTTCTATTCGATGGGTTAAAGGCCCAGTGAAGAGATCGAAGAAGAGCTTACAACTTCCAAGAAAAAGAAAGTTATTAACCACATCAAAACACGCCCTTAACTCCCGCCTTTTTGCGGAGCTTTGTAAAGAGATGGATGCGGATGCTTCTTTTTTACACGGAAATAAGATGGTTATCCAGAGGGGAATCACTCACAAGAGTGTTTAAATTACGAGAGGCACTGCAAAGATTTCTCAGAAAAGTCGCAGCCACTGGCAGCACATTTTAGTGACAAAATAAAACTGGTTTACAAGAGCAAGATATTCAGCCTCCTCAATGGAAAATGATCATGATCTTCAAGTTGATAGATAAAGTAGGTGGATTTAAAGCCAAACTGAATTTGTGGGGGTGGCACTTGAACAGAGGCATATTTGAAATATTTCAGAAGCGGGGATTTTGTGTAAGACTGAGCCTTTATTCCTCCAGCTGGTGCACGGTCACCTGTTTTTGCTATTAAGAGTTTGAGCGCTACTTCCCAACCAAAAATGACCCACGAACTGCCAAGGGGTGGATCCACGACACATTTATCAACAAACCAGGTAAATCCAGCATGTCTGTGCAACAAGAAAATCAACTGCTGGAACTCGACTGTGGCTTTAAAAGTATTTTCGAGACAACAACTCGGCCAGTGTTGTGGATTAATATCATGGCTCAATAGGAGATTGCCACCAAAGCACTGAAAACCTTGTTGCCATTTTCAACATATCTGTGAACCGGGGTACCCAACCCAGTTCGCGGTAAAAAATTGTCAAGCGTTTACCGGTCTGCAATGATAATAAGATTGGGGACCACTGCTGTAGCCTATCCCCGCTATTTTCAGGCAGGAGATGGGATATACCCTGGATGGTTGTCAGAAAAGTTGCTTCTCCTCATAAAGCCCTGCTTTCACCCGATTTACTTTTTTGTCTGTTGAAAATTGCCAAGTTGTTTTACAAAACATACGCAAATGAAGTTTTAACTTCTTGCTTTTTCTGTAATGAGTACATAGATGCTCTTTCAAATGAATATCCTCATTCAAAGCTGTAAAAAGCTCTGTAAGCCTGTAAGTGTAAAGGCAGGACACCTGGACTATGTCCCTAATTAATGCTCCTTTAAAAAGAAAGCACTTCTGTCAAATTCGTCTGGATCAGTTTCTTAAAGAGCCTTGTCAAGCCAGACTTGCTGGAACTTTTACATGAGGATTCTATCACTTGCGTGTCAAGATTCCTGAAAGCAACAGTTATTGTTCCCATGCACCTGTTTTTCAACAACCCAACAGTGTTGATTTTTTTTTTTTTTTTTTAATATTCAATTGTTACCATTTTCATTTACCAGTCAAATTAGATTTTGAATTGAAATTTTCAAACATGTATTTTTATTATTTTAGTTCACAAATGTTTTTAAAACCAGTGATGGAGATACTTCAATGTGATTGACACGTGTCCATGTTATTCGATCAAAGCATATACAAACTATCCTGTATATCTGTTTGATGATACAAATGTATATAGTTATTATAATAATTATCCTTGTTGGATTTGATCACCAGACTTGGCTTTAGCTTTGTAATATCCATGTTTACTACGAGTACGCATAACCCCGTGATTTGTAGACAGCTCATGCCCGGCAGTGTTTTGGATTAGCCCTTCAGATGGGATTTAAATTGTTGTTGACACTGCGCACAGACCCAATTTTTGTGGTTGTTGTTGCCAAAATATTTATTCCCAAATCTATTCTGCTTTTAGGGTTTATGAATTTAGTTTAAATACTAGGTTGTATATTCCTTCACTTTTTTGTATCTTTTGACATATGAAAGAGAAGTTATTTTGCAGATACACACATACTGTACATATGTATTCACTGGCTGGAATAATCATTTGACTTTGCTGTAGCTATAATTGCACTCTGATAGAGAACATCAAACAGAACATCCAGCTGTTATTTTAACACAAATGAAAGCTGAACCCTTCCCTCCAACCAAACACAAATTCAAAATATCTTGTGTTAAGATCTCTGCACCATCGCACTTTTTTATATCTTACTGTGTGAGAGAGGTAATCCAAAGCAACCTATTGTATAGTATATTCCGTGTGCTGACCTTGTGTTGATACTAACTTCATAATTAACTTCTTAACAATCCTGGGCCCCAAATTGAATTAGTGCCAGCATTTGTCATGCCTAGCTAGCAGCACTTTCGAGCATGACTCATGGGTTAGTCCAGGCGCCTTAACCCTCAAGTTCCAACGGAAAGCCCAATACTCCAAACCCCAATAGTTAACATGCAATAATGTTGTACACATCAAACAGTTTGATCTTTTATTGCAATGCTTCGGGAAAGACAATATTTTTGTCATCTTATTCTCTGCCAGTATACACAAATCATTAGATCTGCCAACACTTGAACAAAACGTAAAACATGGAGAATGCAAATCACAATCAGTTATTTTCAGAGACTCACCTTGTGACTCATTGATACTCATTCCAAAACAAATTGAAATCGATAACTGAAGCCTTCTGAACTGAAATGGTAAATGATAAAATGGTACTCAGAGTGCAAATGCTGTCTCCCATTTAGAAAGACCTGTTATTATAATAGCTTCAACCACGATAGAGAAGATCGATATAAACTCAGAGTTTGTGTGTCCATTTTCAAAAACTTCCTATAGCTAAAATGTTCCCACACGTTTCAGCACATTCGGGCACTTTTTCCCCCCATTCTGGCAAGTTCCTGCACGTTTTGCAATAAGTCTCGACTTTTAGTACATGTTTCGGCATGTTTTTACATGTCCTTGGTTGCATTTAATAGTAAGAATTGCCTGTCATGACCTTGGAGTCGTGCAGGGGCATGTCAGAACGCGCAGGGCCGTGCAAGAACATTCAGGGGCGTGCAGGAGGGTGGTTCCTTAGAAACGGCACATAAACTTTATGCTTTAAGTATATCGATGGTAATTGCACGTATGATTCTGAATTGGAAATAGTTTTTGTGAATACACCAAGAGTGGGTGTGGGTTATTTTAGGGAGATTCATATTATTAACCACATTTTTCTTACCCCCCCCTTCTATCTATTTTATCCTCTTCCATTTTTCTGTTATTTCCTAGATGAGCAGCGTAAAGCGGCTTCGCCCACGACTCAACCATATCCTCTTCCGACTGCAGTTTGAGGAGCAGTTAAACAATCTGCGTCCAGATATTCTGGCTGTAAATGCAGCTTGTGATGAAGTCAGGTCGAGTCACTCCTTTGGCCGCTTACTGGAGCTTGTGTTGTTGCTGGGCAATTACCTGAACGCAGGTTCCCGAAATGCCCAGTCATTCGGCTTTGAACTCAGTTCTCTCTGCAAGGTGAGAGTTTAGTACAACAATATGCCACTTTTCTGATTCACCCACATTAAGTTGCACTGTCTTTTTCATTCATCGTAATTAAGCAAATTATCATATTTGAGAAAAGTGAAACACAAGGTCTGTGGTAACCGTAGATATGAATTATCTTTAAAGATCTAATCCAGAGGCCCTGTATTTTATTTGTCTGTCATACAAATGTAGCTAAAATTTCATGAAAAAATATTTTAAAATTCTCAACACAACAGAAATGAAATAAATTGGCATCAAAGTCAGTCTCAAAATTTTGTTAAAAATGTCACTTAGATCCGAGAAGTTCCATAAGTCCCTGGAATGTGACGTCGCATCCAGACAAAATTAGCTAGAGAGTATAAAAGCAAGCAAAGATGGTGAGGAAGATTGTTGTATACAGTTGTTCTGAATCAAACGCTGACTGAGTCGGCTTACATGAATGGCCAAAAGATGAACAGATAGGCAGGTTATGGACCAGGTTTGTGAAGACAGAGCTGGCGGATTGGACTTACAAATCAAAGTCAACAGTAATATGTTCCAAGCATTTCACAGGGGACTGATTTGAAAACCTGCTACAGCTTTCACTTGGGTTCGGTAGCAAGTACGTACGTGTTCAATTGTTTAGTACTGACAAGTATGTACCTTGTTTTAAATGTAAGTACAATACCAAAACCGATATATATGTCAACTAATATCCATGTGATGTTTAGGAGGTGATGAAATTTGGACACTGTATAAAGTTAGTGTACTGTTGATGCTGAGGTCTTCTTGAAATTCGACTACGGCAGTGGCTCTCAAGTGTTCGGTACATTATTTAAAATACGGGCTAAATGCATGCAAATAACTTGAAGAATGGGCTATAAACACAGAACGATACCGAAGGTTTTGGTTTTTGTTTTATGGCTACTCAGTCTCTAGTACAACAACAAATGACACACTGTTGTGTGCAAGCAGCATCAGACATTTAAATGTGTTTGAATTAGATTATTTTGTCAACAAGGTGTACGTAGATTTCTTTAGGCACCTACCAATCTGTGTTTTGGGTGTGAAGTTCCATGTCAACTTCGTCAGGACTCTCCAAATCCTGTCCTTGTGTTGTTCTTGAAATTCGACTACGGCAGTGGCTCTCAAGTGTTCGGTACATTATTTAAAATACGGGCTAAATGCATGCAAATAACTTGAAGAATGGGCTATAAACACAGAACGATACCGAAGGTTTTGGTTTTTGTTTTATGGCTACTCAGTCTCTAGTACAACAACAAATGACTCACTGTTGTGTGCAAGCAGCATCAGACATTTAAATGTGTTTGAATTAGATTATTTTGTCAACAAGGTGTACGTAGATTTCTTTAGGCACCTACCAATCTGTGTTTTGGGTGTGAAGTTCCATGTCAACTTCGTCAGGACTCGCCAAATCCTGTCCTTTTGTTGCATTTGTCAACTCAGGTTCAAACATACATGGTTTGGTTACACCCGCATGGGATATTTTTTGAACATGGGAAGAATTAGAAAATTCCTCCTCTACAGTTCCTATCTCTTCCACACAGCATTCCATAAAAACTTCATCACTGCTGTCTATCTCCTCTACATCCCACTCGCAGCGTGTATGATTATCTGTATAGGAAGCCATTTTCTTTACTGGGGTTGTCTGGATGTCATGTCACACAGCAGCAGCTTCTACAGAGCCATGGTTCAAAACAGCCATCCGAGGCATTTGGATTACAAAAAAATGTGCACTTTGACGCTAATTTATTTCTTAACTGTTGCGTTGAGATTTTTTCAAATTGTTTTTTTTTAAATGACAATTTTGCTACATTTGTGTGATACATAAATAAAACATAGGTCCTCTGGATTAGATTTTTAATGGCTGCATCCTATACAATAGTATTGCTAGACTGTGTATAATGTAACCATACTGTATGTGCACATCTGTAATTGCATTGTTTCAGCAAAGGGTTCCATATTCAGAATCATCTTAATTGGCCAAGTATGTTAACAACACACAAGGATTTTATCTGCACTTTTGAGCCGGCCTAGTACTTCGAGTACAACAACACACAGTCAATTGACAGAGAATGCTTTTGTGACACAAGGACATTGCAGTAACTGTCGGAGAGCAATAATAGTTGCTAGTAATCTGGCGGTGATGGAACGCTTTTTTATTTATTTAAATTTTTTTTGACAGTTGTGTAGAGGATGCTATCTTCTAGCATTTAGAGCAGTCAGAATGCCTAACAGAGTACTGTATTTTCTACACTATAAGGCGCACCTAAATGCCTTTAATTTTCTCAAAAGCCCATGGTGCGCCTCATCCGGTGCGCCTGAAATATGAGTCAATATTGAGCCTTTCGTGCAGCTCCATCTAATGGATGCATAACGTAACCCCAGCCTCTACTAAAGCATCAATTCTATACGCCTTATAATGTGGTGCGTCTAATGGTGCGGAGAATATGGTAAGTAACTATATGGTAAGTCCAGTGCAATGACCGCTGTAAACTGTAAACAGAAGGGAAACAGGAAATGTCCCGCCATGTCTTCTATCCCCAGCTGAGGATATTGGGTGGAATGGTTGTGTTGAAAATGGATTTAATCATTTGGAGGATTTACCAGGATTTACCAGCTCTTTGGTCTGAGTGGGATGACTGCGATCATCTGGCTCAAATCCAAAATGTTCCCACAACGCAGTGGCGTTAGGCTTTGGAACTAATTCCATATATGATGCTCAACCTTCTGTAACTATTAATCTACCTGCTCTACTCTAATTTTGAGACTTGGCTACTCTGAATCCTCTCCAACTGGTATTTTTTCATTACTTTTTATTTTTCACCTGTCCGATCCTAAGTTTAAACTCTTATTGATGTTAAAATATACTTTGACTCCAAAGTAGATTGAATTCCTATAAAAAGGCTCAAAAAAATTGTTTCAAGGAAAAATATGCATGAACTCTGGCTAGTACAGAGTTAATCAACCTAATCTTATATCTATGTAGACCTTGTTTGCCTATCTTTGCCCCAGGTGCCAAGGACTTGGCAAACACTTGTGCATTTGGAATGAAGACAGAAGAGTCCGTTTTTCTGCATGATAGTGATGATGACAGAGAGCAGAGTGTAATCCTTGGGTTGGAGATTCATCCATCTTTAGCTGCATAACATTGAATGAAGCCATTCATCACTGCCAAAATTCTGCCCTGTTAAACTTGTGGTTTCAATATTACCTTCCGATAAATAACGTATTTATTGTATGTCTACTTGATGAATGACTTGGACAGGAGTACAATCAACAGATCTGTTTTTTGTTTTCTTGTTTTTTTTTTATCTTAAATGCTGATGATCCAGTGCACTTTTTTCCATGATCTAAATCACCTTTATGCTGTGGGAGCTGATGAATAAGGCTGATTACTACATATGAAAGCACACATTATATTAAAAATTGTATTGTCAACCTTGATAAACCCGCGGATGAATTAAGGATTTCCTGTGGGAATTTAAGATTTAGAATGAAACGAGAAAATTAAGATGAAATGTGGTGGGGAATGGTGGCACGGTTGCATAACTGATTAGAGAATTGGCCTCACAGTTCTGAGAACCGACATTTAAATCCCAGCCCCGCCTGTGTGGCGTTTGCATGTTCTCCCCGTACATGCGTGGGTTTTCTCCGGGCACTCTGGTTTCCTCCCACATCCCCAAAACATTCACACAATATTGAGACGCTAAATTGCCCTTAGGTGTTATTGTGAGTGTGACTGTTGTTTCACTATGTGCCCTGCGACTGGCTGGCAACCAGTTCAGGTTGTACCTTGCCTGCTGCCGAATGACACCTTGGATAGCTTCCAGCACTCCCGTGACCCTTGTGAGGATGAGCATCTTGGAAAATGAATGGCCACCGCGCTGACGTGTGAACATTTTGGATTCAAGCCAGATGATCGCATCGTCCCACAAAGATTGATAAAATGGTACTGTATGTCGAATTTGTATAGAGTTGCAACAAACTCAACAACTTGAATTATCTAAGTGATAAAAATCCATTTTCAACACAATCAGCCCACCCAATATCTTCAGCTGGGAACAAAAAACAAGGTGAGACATTTCAAGTTTCCCGTCAGTGTACGGTTTTCAATGGTCATTGCTGTAGACTATTACTCTGAGGGATTCTAACTGCTCTTAATGCTAGCAGACCCCTGAAAAACAACAACAAAAAAATATTCTCCCATCACCAAATTATTAGCAGCAACCCTTTTAGCACTGTGACTTACTGTAATGTCCTTGTCTCAAAAGTCAATTGTCTGTTGTTGTTGTTCACGTACAAAATGTCATACTAGGGCGGCTTCAACTACTGTAGACAAATTCCTTGGTGTTTTTGACATACATGGTCAATAAAGATGAATCTGATTTTGCAACCCTTTGCTTAAACAATGCAAGTAGAAACATGACCATGTGTATGGTGCGTGTACAGTATGCTCACTTTATAGGCAGTATAACATTACTATTGTATGAGATGACGCCATTAAACATGTTGACAAAGCAGTGTTCAAAGAAAGCCTGCTGACTTTTAAAATGTAGTACAAATTCTTCTTCATCTTATCGTTTCAGCTTGTCTCGTTAACGGTTGCCACAGCGTGTCATCTTTTTTCATCTAAGCCAGGGGTGTCAAACATATGGCCCGCGGGCCGGATCCGGCCAGTCTGGTGGTTTGGTACGGCCCGGGGAAGAAAGCTGCATTGTATAAAAAAATATGAATTTTCTTTAAAATTTGTAGTTCTTGTATTATCCGCTAGGGGGCGCAGTGTTTTAGTACATGCAGACAACATGAAAGCAACACTGCGCCGGAAATATGGACCACCTTGACCTGGTAAAATTGAACGTCTGTACAGCGTCTATTGGCGACAATTGCATTATCTACTTTTCCGTTTGCCTCGCACCCTCATCAACAAAATGTCTTTGTCAAAAAGGAGAAAAGTAGACACAGAGTGTCGGACTTTTCAAGAAAAATGGACATGTTCTTATATGTTCACGGAGGTGAATGGGAAACCTGTGTGCCTGGTGTGCCAGCAGCAAGTTTCGTTGCTTAAAGAATACAATATTCGGCCCCATTACGAAACTCAGCATAGTGAAAAATACAACAGTTTGCATGGAGAATTGAGAAAACAGAAGGTAAATGAAATGATGGCGCGTCTGAAGAAACAGCAATCTGTTTTCACCCGGAGCCGAGAAGCCAGTGATGCTGCGGTGAAAGCCAGCTACCTAATTGCGAGCCAAATGGCAATGGCATCAAAGCCGTACAGTGATGGAGAGTTCATCAAAAACTGCTTGCTGACGGCTGCTGAAATTGTGTGTCCTGAGAAGCGACATGCTTTCGCCAATATAAGCTTGACAAGAAATACCGTGGCAGACAGGATTTTGGAACTCTGCAGATTTGGACCACCAACTAAAACGCATTTGTGGCATTTTCTGTTGCGATTGATGAGAGTACTGATATCACGGACGTCGCTCAACTGGCCATATTCATTCGTGGAGTTGACAAGACTTTGAATGTCACAGAGGAGTTTCTCGAGCTGGTGCCGATGATCGACACCACAACAGCTGAGGACATTTTCAGCTCCGTCGTCGGAGCGCTGGACAGAGTCGGAGCGGACTGGTCACGCGCCGTAAGCCTGGCTACTGATGGTGCGCCGTCAATGATCGGTAAAAAGGCAGGTGTTGTGACAAAGTTCAGAGATAAAGTACAAGCCGCAAATGGGGGAGGTAATTTTTGGACATTTCATTGCATTTTGCATCAGGAGGCATTATGCAGCAAATCGCTAAGAATGGATCACGTCATGGAGGTGGTTGTCCGAACTGTTAATTACATCCGAGCCAGAGGTCTCAATCATCGTCAATTTGACAGCTTTCTCAGTGACTGTAACATTATCCATGGTGTGCCTTATCACACGAACGTACGATGGTTAAGCAGAGGTGCTGTGCTAAAGCGGTTCTTTGATTTACGTGATGAAATCGGACAATTCATGGAGAAAAAAGGTAAACCTGTTAAGGAATTACAGTGCCATCTGTGGCTGCAGGACCTTGCGTTTATGGTTGACATCACTGAGCACTTGAATATTCTTAACAAAATGTTGCAGGGACGCAAAAAAATCGTAATACAGTATTATGACAGCATACGTGCATTCAAGTTAAAGCTCGGGTTATGGGAGACGCAGGTGGCAAGCAGTGACCCTGCTCATTTTCCCTGTTTAAAAGATATGTGCGCAGCAAGCGTTAATTCTGACGTGAAACGGTACAAAGAGAAGATTTCAGGGCTGTTGATGGAGTTTGAGAAAAGATTTCAGGTTTTTAGCGAACTCGAAACAGATTTTGCAGTTTTTCGCTCACCATTCACAGTCAAAGCTTCTGATTTGCCCGTTGCCATGCAACTTGAAATCATTAATTTGCAGTGTGATGTAGAACTGAAGGACAGATTTGCCTCTGTAAGCTTGGACACATTTTACAAGTACCTTCTACCAGGCTATCCCGCATTGACAGCACTAGCTGCTAAAACATTGTCCATGTTTTGAACAACCTACCTTTGTGAGCAAGTTTTCTCACTAATGAACATTAATAAAACAAAGCTGCGCTCAAAGCTCACACATAAGCATTTGAATGAGATTCTGAAATTGGCTGCTTCTCAGGACATGATGCCTCATTGATACACTTGTGCAGGATAAACGATGTCAAGTTTCAAGGGCAAATTCCAAGCAAGACGAATAATTGCTGTGAAAGTTATTCATTTGTTCAAATTGCTTTCCAGATGTTGAAAAACAGTGTTCTTAAGTTCCACAAGGCTGGTACTAAATGTTTTTGGAACATTGTTACTATTTCTGTGATCAGTTTTATGTACAACACACTTAAATATATGTTTAACTGTGTAAAAGTGTTGTTAAAATTGCACATACTTTATTTATGTTCTTATGTTATTCTCTGTTCATAATATATTTTTCATAATGTAAAAGGAAAATTCTGTTAATAAACATTTTGATAATTTACTCATTCTTTGCACTAATTATTAGTATTAGTGACTAATACAAAGGAAAAAAGTGGGCTTATTGTTAGTTCTATGTAATGTTGCAATGAGTTTACTGGTCCGGCCCGCTTGATCTCAAATTAAGCTGTATTCGGCCCGCAGACCAAAGGGAGTTTGACACCCCTGATCTAAGCCTATTACCTGCATCTTCCTCTCTGACACCAAATGCCCTCATGTCTTCCCTCACAACATCCACCAACCTTTTCTTTGGTCTTCCTCTCGCTCTTTTGCCTGGCAGCTCCATCCTTCTACCAATATACTCACTCTTTCGCCTTTGGACATCTCCAAACCATCGAAGTCTGCTCTCTCGAACCTTGTCTCCAAAACATCCAACTTTGGCTGTCCCTCCAATTGCCTTATTTCTAATCCTATCCAAACTGCTCACTCCAACCAAGAACCTCAATATCTTCATTTCTGCCACCTCCAGTTCTGCTTCTTGTTGTCTCTTAAGTGCCACCGTCTCTAATCCGTACATCATGGCTGGCCTCACCACTCTTTTATAAACGTTGCCCTTCATCCTAGCGTAGACTCTTCTGTCACGTATTTTGATCTGTTTATGTTAATCATGTTGCTACTTGGCACTTTTGTAACCAGCTGGAAACTTGTATGGCAGTATATTACCTGGTAAGCCAAATTTTTAATATTTAAGTATAATTTTTTGTAAACACAGGCTGAATCAGTTTTATTTTTAAATATTCCATTTATTCTACAAGTACAATGTTAATGTATATTATTTTTAGACCGAGAATTAGTGAAACTTTTTTTAAAAGGATGTTTTTGCATTATTATGCTCTAATAATGCTGTAATAAGTTGCAAGGACTTCTCGTTCTGTGGTTGGGACTCATTTTTCTATTATGTGCTATTGTACACTCACACAGTTTCAAGTACTGTTTAAAATTATATATGGATGTATTGTAAAGTTTTCTCCATTAGATTCTGATGAGACCTTAAAGAAGGCAGCACACATGCTCACATAGCTGTCCATTCAGTTTGCAAACCATTTGGGCCAATTCCAAAGTTAGTTCTGTATTGCAAAGTGTTTGAATACACTGTGCAGTGATTGAAGTTGCTATTTTGGGTAAGACAAAACACAGTTTTCAGTGTTAATGGGTTTAGTTTGGGATCTGGGCTCCCTCTGTGCAGTTTGACATTGACATGGATGTTATTAGTGCTGAGAAATGTGCCCTCATAAATTTACATCTGATGAGAATGAAGTAACAAAAAAAAGCTGCAGTTTACAAACCTGTGAGATATTTTCTTCTAGTATTTTGAATTACAATACAGTATGGAGGTTACTTTCGGCTTGTCCCTTTCGGGGTCGCCACAGTGTGTCATCTCAGATGAACGCACATATATGTTTGGCACAATTTTTACGCCGGATGCCCTTCCTGACGCAACCCTTCTCAGGGAGTGGAGGCCCCAGTGGGATACAAACCCACAACCCCTGGTTTACCAAACCAGTGCTTTAACCACTGAGCTACGGGGCCTCCCTTAAAATACAGTATAATGTGACCATTGATCGGTAATATAATAACAATAAGTAGCGTTTAGATGCTAATCTGCCAGAGAGATTGTTTTCACTTCCTTCATTGAACACCATAGTGCATTTCACTGTCAGTAATTCTTCCCTTGTCCCAGGTGGAAGAGATAATTGCCATTCTATGTATGGATTTCTAGATTTTGATATTTTTGTGACTCTGTTGTTTCAATAGTTAAAGGATACAAAGTCAGGTGACCAGAAGACCACGTTGCTTCATTTCCTGGTGCAAATATGTGAGGAAGAATTTCCAGATGTGATCAAATTTGTTGAGGACTTCAAACATGTGGACCGAGCAAGCAGGGGTAATCACTATATGCAAATTCACACTTGACACACTTTAATTGTTCTAGATACATTACAGCAGTGTACTGTTCTAGATACAATACAGCAGTGTACATAAAGATTAAATACCTGAAAGTGCAAGGATTTTTATGAATCTTGTTGAGTATTATAGTTAGGCAAATGCATCCATTTGCTATACCGCTTATCGTGAGTTGAGTTCCATGTGTGCTGCAGCCTATCTCAGCTGACTTCAGGCAAGGGGCTCGTTCACATGCCAATCACAGGTTATGATCAAGAAGAAATGTTTTTATTTTTGTTGTTGCACCATCCTTGGTATTATAGGAATCAAATACAAATAAGACATTTTGCTTGGTTGTGTGGTGGTGGGTCTGTTTTAATTCTAGTCCATTGCTTTTCCCCTAACATACTACTAAATCCTTATGTGAGTAAGTTGTACAGCCAGTGTGAATATTTTTACAAATCCTACCGTGCATCTTTTTGGGATGTGGGTGGAAATCTGAGTACACAGAGAAAACCCACAGAGGCATGGGAAAAGCATGCAAACTCCACACAGTCAAGGCTGGATTTGAAACCAGGTCCTCAGACTGTGAGGCAAATGTGCTATCCAGTCATTCATTGTGACATCCTGTGATTAATCCATGGTTCCTTCGATATTGCCGTTATATTTGCTAAATATTATTTACAACTTTGCACACATTTGTAACTGACTCTTTCAAAGTTGTATTTTACCTTCAAAATGTAGTAGCAATACAAATCTACAAAAATTGAGAGCAGCATTGACCTAAAAAATTCAAATCTGTGGGCAGGGGGGAGGGTATACTCTGAACTGGTTACCAGCCAATCGCACCGCACAAACAGTAGAGACAACCATTCGCACTAACAATCCCACCCACGGCCAGTATAGAGTCTTCAATGAATGGATGCTTTTGGGATGTGGGAGGAAACCGGAGTGCCTAGAGAAAATCCATGCAGGCAAGGGGAGAATGTCCAAACGCCACACATGCGGCAGTGGGAATTGAACCCCAGTCCTCAGAACTGTGAGGCAGACACTTTGACCAGTTACTCTACTGTACTGCCAAGTTAAATAAATGAAAAAGTAAATATGGTCTGTGCTATGCAATTGTGACCATGCCTATTTTTATCTTCATTGTGGTCTCTTCTTTTGGAAATTCCATTTGCGATTGTCAACAATGGCCAGAGATATGTTGCCCTGTGCATATTTCTATCATTTGGGTTTCCAGTTCATAAAACCCACAAAATCAGGTATTTATTCACCATTTACTTATTGGGTTTTTGAGGAAAAAAGAAAGAAAGAGACCCCTCCATGAGCCATCACCTTATCGTTGTGGAGGCATTTGTGTGTCCCGAAGATCTTAGGAGTCCTGAGTCATCTGGGGCTTTACACCCCTGGTAGGGTCACCCATGGCAAAATGTTCCGAGGCAAGGGACCAGACAAAGTGCTACTCCATAACCCCTATCACAAATACAAGTATTGGATCTCGGTTTCCCTCACCTGGACGTGGCTCACTGGAAGCCCCCCTCTGATCTGATTTTTAATTTTTTTTTTCTCTACTTTGATCCTTTACACCTTAAAAATGTTATTGCAATTGAGTTTCCTCATCTAATTTTTTCCCTCCCGTTTTCTTGACACAGTGATGTGCCTCTTCGTGCTTTTGTGAATCTCCTTTCGCCTGAATGCATGTTGGTGTGTGTTAGTGTCTGCAGAGAATTTGGAAAAGACCCTCAGGCAGATGGAGGGGCAGCTGTTGCAGCTGGAAAGAGACCTCAAGACTTTCTCTTCCCCGGATGACCCCAGTGACATGTTCGTTAATAAAATGGCTATATCCTTTAAATATGTACAGCAGCTGTCTATTGCATTCTCAGCATAATGTGTTTTATTTATGTGTGTGTGTATATATATATATTTTTTTTTTTCCTTTCGGCTTGTCCCGTTAGGGGTCGCCAACTCGTGTCATCTTTTTCCACCTAAGCCTATCTCGTGTATCTTCCTCTCTAACACTCATTGTCCTCATGCCCTCCCTCATAACATCCATCAACCTTTTTTTTGGTCTTCCTCTCACTCTTTTGCCTGTCAGCTCCATCCTCAGCACTCTTCTACAAATATACTCACTCTCTCGTCTCTGAACATGTCCAAACCATTGAAGTCTGGTCTCTGTAACCTTGTCCCCAAAACATCCAACTTTGACTGTCCCTCTAATCAGCTCATTTCTCATCCTAACCAACCTGTTCACTCCAAGCAAGAACCTCAGCATCTTCATTTTTGCTACCTCCAGTTCTGCTTCCTGTTGTTTCTTCAGTGCCACCGTCTCTAATCCGTACATCATGGCCGGCCTCACCACTGTTTTATAAACTTTGCCCTTTATCCTAGTGGAGACACTTCTGTCACATATAACACCAGACACCTTCTTGTTTAAAGTCCCACCCCGCTTGGACCCGTTTATTCACTTCCTTACCACACTCACCATTGCTCTGTATTGTTAACCCCAAGTATTTGAAGTCATCCATCCTCGCTCTCTTCTCCCTGGAGCTTCACTCTTCCTCTTCTGCCCCTCTCATTTATGCACATATATTCCTCTCCTTGCCAGTGCGTCCCTCCACCTTTCTAATTGTTCCTCCGTCTGCTCCCTGCTTTCACTGCAGATCACAATATCATCTGCAAACATCATAGTCCAAGGTGATTCCAGTCTAACTTCATCTGTCAGCCTATCCATTACAACCACAAACAGGAAGGGGCTCAGCGAGGATCCCATATGCAGTCCCACCTCCACCTTAAATTCTTCTTAGACACCTACGGCACATCTCACTGCTGTTCTGCTGGTCTCATACATGTCCTGTACTATTCTAACATATTTCTGCACCACACCACACTTGCGCATGCAGTACCACAGTTCCTCTCTTGGTACACTGCCATAGGCTTTCTCTTGGTCTATATTTTTATGTGTGTGTGAATGGGCGTGTCCGTGTGTGTGTGTCTGTAAGTAAGTTTCTTTCGGCTTGTACCTTTCGGTGTCGCCACAGCGTGTCATCTCAGATGAACGCACATATGTTTGGCACAATTTTTACGCCGGTGCCCTTACGAACTCACAACTCTTTCTCTCTCTTTCTCTCTCTCTCTCTCTCTTCTCTCTCTCTCTCTCTCTCTCTCTCTCTCTCTCTCTCTCTCTCTCTCTCTATCTCTCTCTCTCTCTATTTATATATATATATATATATATATATATATATATATAAAACTAATAGTTCACATCAGTATGACACAGTTGCAGGTGGACCACCGTTTCACATTTTGATAGACGAACGTGACTGAACAGCACACCTGCCAGCGTCTGTATTTTGTTCATTGCATTTTCTTTTATTTAAATTAATTAGGCAATTAGTTTCCAATGCAGCCCTATAGTTTCCAAAATATGTTGAAAGAATCAAGCCCCACAATCCAATTTGTGGGACAATTGGGGATTAGTGCTAAAATAAGATCAAAACCAAATAGCTGTTTCTTCATTATTCATTTATATTATTATTTTTTTATTATTCACTGACTGCTAAGGGGCTCTGATGTCAGCCTTTTTCCAGAACTCATTCAGTTATCTGCGATGTCATTTTGCCCTTACTCTCATGCATTCAGTACACATTTTCACCAATTTAGGTTGTAGTGTACCAGACCAAACTCTATCACCTTGCAGATGTGGATATACCTGTGTGATACTAACTGTCCACACAGTCATAAAATAGATTGTGTTTTAAAAATTAAAGCACTTTAGTTTCTTTAGCATTTTAATTGTAATAGAGATCAGAGCAGGACTGTCAACATTTGTCATCATTTGTGAGTAAGACTTGCCCGGAAAATGATTAGGGCGTTTCAACCAGGAATGGTTAATATGAGTTAGCAATTGATGCTAAAAATGTCAGGAGGTTACACTTTGGTTATGTTTTTATACATTAATATAAATGCTTGCAAATAATTTTACTTCCTAAATGTAATAACCTATACCATAGCTACACAAGTAACATCTTATCAAAACAATACAATTCACAGCTAAGGGGTAAAATAAGGGAAGAGGGTATAGAGCTCTTGGACCTACGTCATAAAATGACGTGACATTGCCATATTGCCGGTCAAACAAAGCATTGTTGCAAGTTAATTCCTTTGACATGAAACAAAAATGTCTTATAGCACGACATCCAGAGTTTTGTCCGATACCATTAAAGATTTAGAAGATGATAATGAACGAAGGTACTTGGAAAAATTAGAGACAGTTGGCATAGAGGATGTTTTCGCAGATAAGAAATTAGACTGTTAATACGCTTCCGCTTGTCTTGGCCAACGGGATATACACATGTATCTGGTGAGTAATTTACACGGACAAGTTTGAAAGCGTATAAAAGTCCGGACGCCTACAAATACTTCATTGCTGGATCTGTTCTCAAACTGGAATAAATCCCACATAGTGATGGACCCACTCAGGTTTTTTCAATACAAATAGCAATATTTTGAAAAATGACCCCTGGTTTTACACAAACTTGCATTCATTAACTAAAAAAAAAAATTAGGACAGGGAGTCGTCTCCGCCGTACATGGAAGCGTATTGTGGCTACACGTTAACCTCCGTAAACCTCTCTGCAACAGACGGTTTATTTATTTATTCAAATTAGTCAACTTGACATTATGAATACTTCTTGGTAATTTGAGATCAAGAAGAATAATTCCTACCTGAAATGAAGTGATCATGACACAGGGATGTGTATTTGGTTGGGCACCATCCATCATGTTTAATTGCAGAAATCCATCGATCTTTTCTGGTCTTTTCTGATGGTATTCTATAGAATGATCTGTCTCGTCTCATGTGACAACCAACAGCACTCGGCATTGTGCATATTCTGCTCCGGTTCAATGTCTCCCACAATCGCGAGCAGCTTTGTTTGACCTGTAATATGGTGCCGTGAAAATGGTGACGTCACGTGCAGGAGCTCTTTAATATCAGTGTGGCTCTCGACAACCATTCCAATTTTGCAATCCTTTTCGTCCCAAAATGCAAGAGAATATTTTCTGTACCTCTCAATGCCACCTGTCGATTGGTGTTTTGGCACGATCCTTCTGAGCAAACTGCTCCTCCGGCTGCCTCAAGTTTGAAGAGTGCCTTCTCACCAACTCCTGACCGGATGTTTCAATTCCTTCTTCAGATGTTAACTGGGATTTAGTGGATTAGGTCGTTGTCCAATGTTTTGTACTCATTCAGTGTTGAGTATTTTCCTATGGGGCTTTCCTTCTGTAATGAGGTGTACAATTTTGTCGATGTGTGTAAACATTCTCATCTCCAGCCAGTTTTAGCTGTGGACAAATATAATGATTTAATTTGAATAAATGGTGGACTTTAATTTTTACTCACGATAAATGTAATTTTCTATTTTCACATTTTAAATATATTACTAGAAGTCCCTGATGCCCTAAAGCTTCCCAGTGTTGATGACACACCTGGGTAAATGTATTAAGTAAAAACAAGGTTCAATCCTGACCCTTGCATTTAAGCATTTTAAGTGATGATTTTTTTGTTGGACCTTGACCAAGACCCTTACAGCTTCAGCAAAGTGGCACGTGAGCAGTATGGCAAGCTGGTAATAATGCAGAGCAACATGGAAACACTTTACCTGAATCTTTTGGAGTATTTTGCCGTTGATCCAAAGAAAACATCAGTAGATGAGTTCTTCTCTGATCTCAGCAACTTCCGGACCATGTTCACAGTGAGTACACTGTATTGCATTATTGTGCACTTTTACAGAATGTTCATCATTCACATAACAAAATCCTATCCCTCCATATATCCATTTTCCATTGCATTTATCCTCTCGGGTACCGGAAGCTATCCCTACTGACTCTGGTCTAGAGGTGGGGTACACACTGAATTGGTCACCATCCAGTTGCAGGGCACGTATTAAAAAAAAAAAAAAAACACTCATATTCGCATTCACACCTATGGGAAATTTGGAGTATTCAATTCACCTCTATCGTTTTTTGGGGGATGTGGGAGGAAACCAGAGTACTCTGAGAAAACCAACCCATTCTACACAGGCGAGGATACGAACCCAACAAGGACTGAACTCAGAACTTTGAGACAAATATGCTTTCCAGTTGCCCACCATGCTGTCTTAACCCTAGTTTAATTAGTTCCAGAAACATCTGAAGTAAAGCTTGGAATGAAATTCACGACTGTTTGCAAACTTTCAATAGGTTACCTGTTGTAATTACTTGTATGTCATATCCGAATGATAGAAAATTCTGAGATTGCTCCTGAGGTTACTCAGTGACCATAAGATGACCGAGTCGCTGCGCGTGTATTCAACCATTGGGAACTTAATTTAGAGATCACTTGAGTGAATATGGAGACTATAACCCAGGGAAACAAAGCCAAAAGCAAAGGCACATAGAAAAAGGATATGAAGACCCAAACCAAACCCCTTATCTCGAGGAAATGGTGGGAGGGAAGGCAGTGCACGATTATGAAGTAACAATGTTCCGTATAGGACTCAAAGGTATAACTAAACAAGTGAACTTTTAAAGTCGATCTGAAAGATAACTTTAAAACTCTCAAAGAAACCAAACAAGATATGGGTTGGGAGTTGGTTGACTTTAAACAAGTGAACAAATAACTTCAATTTCAATATGTGTAGCAATCAAATCAGATTAAATAAAAATATAATTTATTTGGGGAAGGTTACACAGGAGGGACGTCATTGTCACTTCTGGTTTGACGAATTTCTTGTCCTATGCGTTATAAATCTCATTTTTGACTCATGGGGCACCACGTAACTTACTATCTGCAGATAACAGGGAAAATAATGGAAAAAACGTAATAGTTATTACTCAGTCATTGTAGGTTCGGAACATCTTAACTAAAACAGGTTCTCCGTAGGGCTTTGTCGGTTCTCCTAAAGTCAAACACAAAGACAAGGGTGCACATCGTGAATTTTATAGAAATTTGAAGAGGGGCTAACAGGGGACTCTACATCAACAGGCAAGATAAGATGATAACGGAAACAAGCACAGACAGACATTGACTTAGGAAGCTGAATTATGATGTGAAGAGGAGGTCAGTGAGCGTGGGATGGTCTGACTTGTAGTAGGAATAACTGTTCTCATTAAATTTAACTCAAATATGCACCAATCTGTACGTTTAGTAGGACTTACTAGCGTTGACCATGATTGAAACAGGTTAAGCTTCTGGGTTCGACCCGAGGGCTGGTGGTCGTCAGAAGTTCAACAGCACCACGAAGCTAAAAATGAAAACAAATTGAAACACGTCGTAAAGAGTATCAGATTCAATAAATATTAGGGAAATATGGAATTCCGATTGCTGTTAATTTGAGGCTGACTTTGTTCTACTTTTAGGGGATGGCACTTTCAAACAGTGGTCAATGAAACTTAACGAGTCAATACATACAGTAATAAAAAAAATAAGGAATTGCTGAACTTCCAAAGTAAAGGGGGCGAGCGGCAGAGTATTGGAAGTATTCCTCCATCTTCCCGATCAACCAATACTGCGATTTCTTCATCAGATGAGGATAAATCTAAGAAATCAGTGCTGGGCATAATGGTTTACCATGTAATCGAGTGTTCGGAACGGCACGTAACACATCACATCCGCACACGTAGGTCATGTGACTCGCGAAAATGGCGGCGCACCTGAAAATTCGTAATTATCAAAAATCTTCTCCAAACACTATAAAATGACAGAGGATTTAACATCACATTATCAAGATGGAGTACGTATTACATGACCTATTAGATACATTGTTACTCCAAACCACCGGAATTTTCCTTTAAAGGAAAGTCTGTTCAAAATATGAGGGCAAATATGGAGAACTTATATTGAAATGGTGTAAGGGTTGTATTCTATGGAAACACTTTTTTTAATGAAAGGGATTGCTGGAAAGACTTCTTTATTAATGCACTCTTCTACAAGCTCCAATTTTTCTTCTTTTACATTTTTTTTATTTTATTTAGTTGTGGAATTCTCAATGTGGAAAATGTTTTAGCATATACTTTTTCCATATTAAAAATGTTTGTGCGCTTTTGTTCACTTCGCAGTAATGAAAATCTTGATTGAACACAATAAAGTAATTGCTTATTAATGCATAGTGTATATTACTTTTGTACTTATTTGTTATTCGTGGGCTAGTTTCTGATCCCTGACACTTCAATATTACATCATTAGTATTCTTTATTTTATGGTCCTATTAAACATACCACTGAATAAGAAGTGAAAAAGCAAAGTATTGTCAGGACTTTGAATAAATGGTTACAACTCTCAAGGTAGTCCATTGTTCCATTTTAAGAGGCCAAAGATTTAAGCAGTTAGCACCTTTTAGTAATTTGTTGAAAAGGTGTCTTCCCCCCCATCATCCTGCTGGAAGCCAATGCTAGGTCAACAAATGTCTGCACACAGTAAATCTCAGCACAGTAACCTCTTGGTCAAATATGTGTCAGCATTTACCCTGCTGTGCCAAGGTCCATGCTATTAGGTATGTGCCGTTTCGAGACCATGCCATGCAATGAACTGATCCTTGAACTGCAACTGTGTTCTGTGTTCTGAAAATATGAGTGCCTGATTGTGTGTGGGGAAAAAGCTAAGGAGCTTTGCCTCAACATCAACAAAAATAGCAAAATGACAAGTGCGTACAAAGCTGCATACACAAACCTGTACACACACATGCAGCATGCTCAGTCACCCCTATCAAGGAGACCCAGGGCGAGGCCACACATCTGACAGGAATCCAATTGAGCGTGTCTAATGGTAGACGTCCATGAGAAGAGGCGGGGGAAAAAAGACCTGGAGTGATGAAGGAGAGCTGAGGGCAATATCCTCCATCTCTGTCCCTCTCTCACTTTTCCTCATCACTCTATTAGAATGTTGTAGGTAGAATATGTATGACAACTAACATTTTTTTTCTGATAGAATAGTGATCACATGGTTTGTTACAGATAATATTTTTTTCCCGTTGCTTTTCCTTCAGAGCCAAAATACGGATTAACTGTTTTTACATTCTTTTGGTGCTTATTCATTTGCTGTATGTTATCGCTACTTAGATTTGATTTTAGAGACAGTATGGTCTTTAGATACTGATTATCATATAATTTGATTTTGTTTGAGCAAGGGTGTTCTGAAGTATTGGTCTTCAGCTGCTTTTGTCCTGGAATCTCTTTGTGAAGTGTCATCCTCTCTTAAACAAGACCACTTGTTGTATTGACCCATTATTGACTAAACATTGCTGTCCCTTTGCTATTAGCAGCAGCAAATGGTCAATCCACCAAAACCCCACGTCTCAGTGAATCTACATTTCAATATTGATGGGGCCATCTGCATTGCTTTGCAGGACGACAGGGAATTTTGTTTAACCTATGATAAACTGTTATCAAGAATCCATTCCTAGGCTGTTTTCAAGCCACAATTGTCTTATTAAAACGTTTGACAATGAACACTTGGTTAATTTCATGCCATATTTGTTACTCTTATATTACTTTGTTTGCGTTTCCCTTTTATTTTTGTTTATTATGTATTTCCAATGAATAGTTTTTTAATACCGCACCCTATGTTCTTAGCCTCTTATAGGATTTTATTTCAGTTTCCATCTGCTTCCAGGTATTAGTAGTTTGCTTGCCATGATACTTCCACATAGTAGCAAGGAGTAAGGGCTATTCCACTCAGTGAGGCGACCCAAAAAAAAAATGCAAATAGAGTGCACACGCTCACTGCTTATATGAACTCATAACGTTCCACATAATAACTACAAAATCCATGGAGTGGACCAGTTAAATCGGAATGGAATAGGACGACAGTCATAAGTGAAAAGTTAAGGTTTAGGTGTGGTGTTTGGAGAGTAAAAAATCAAAATGAACTTAAACACCTCGACCCATATAAACTCACACCGCACCATCTGTATACGGAACCAAATTTTTAATCACACTATTTAGGTGTTGTTTTTCTTATTTTACAGCAAGCACTCAAAGACAACATGAAGCGTAAGGAATCTGAGGAGAAACAAAGGAGAGCTCAGGCAGGAAAGGAAAAAGCTGAGCGTGAAAAGCAGGAAAGACAGCAGAAGAGGAGCGGGTTACTTGAACTTAATGCAGGTAGACACCATTAAATCTTTTCCTCTCAACTCTTGCATGCTTTTGTTCGCCTTTACATGCCTGTATGCTAAATCAATCTAGGATCAAATTACATATCAGATTTTTGTCACTCAGGCTACTGTGGTATAAGCACCCTTGATTGAATTTTTGTTTAAAACTATCTCGTTTCCCCTTTTTTGTGGGATTATGGTGGACACATGTGAAGTAAACCGTTAATAAACTCGACTGTGGGGCAAATCAAATTGAAACAGTCTTACAAATTTGATAGAAAAAATGTGTGGTGGTTGTCCATTGGCGCTCGGGGAGAACGTTCATTCAATGATTGGTTTGTGCATGTGAATAAATGTTGGCAACAGCGTGCAATGTTGACAACAGCAAGCCTGAGGGGGGCGATGTTGGTCACAATACGGAATCCTCTTGGTTGACATCAAGGTGCACTGTTGAAGAGTTGTCGTTTAGATGTCACTCTACACAGAATATATACAAAATATCTGCGATAGCTATTTGAGGCAAATATTGGGGCTAAAATCCTGTAGTTAGATCTAGGCATTAGTAAATAAGCCTCTGGATTTATTTGCGTGTTTAGTGTCAATATGTGTCTGTTGAGGTTGAAAATGCAAGGTTTTATCAATATAGTTTTGCCACCGTGCCTTGAATTTATCACAAACAACCCTGCTTAGATGTAATGCTCCTTCAGGAACTTAGACTCCAAACTACCCTGCTCCATTGCCTGTACTGACACTTTCTACAAATGTTGAATATGATGGAAATGGTTATTTCCATAGTTCCATTCAAAATCATCATAGATTCGGGGCCCATGATTTAAACCATTTCAAGTGTTTTTTTTTTTTTTTTTTTTTTTTTTTTTACATCATTTGGGCTCCAGCTCATAAAGCCCACAAAATCGGGAATTCAAAAAACTGCGAATACCATGAAGAAATCAGCCCAAATTTTGCAGGCCATAAAGGTTTCAAACTGAGTGTCACATACAAAGCATCTGCTCAACTAAAAACACCTGCAAAGGTTTCCCCAGGTGTCATTAAATTGCTTCAGTTTGGTTCAGTTGTCTCAGTTGGGTTCAATAAAAGGGAGACTAAAGACTTGACAACTGCCCATAATAATTGTCGAACAACTGTGCCGTTCAGTGCTAATTAAGCTAGAAATTTAGAACTTCCAGTCATTTTTGGGTTTGTCGTTCTTTCCCCCTTTTGAGTCTTACTGATGCCAAGAACAACACAGCCTCCAGACCTATTTTCAATGCCAAAACAGAGACTGGCAGAAAAGATCAGCCCCAGCCCCATTCTAGCATATACATGTATAGCTACAGTAACATTTGCCAACTGTTGTCTTGCCTGCAGATAGAGTGCATGGTATAAAACCACAACTGCAGTTTGTGCCAAAGTATGATCAGATGTTTGGCTAAATATAATATCAAAACTTCCCATTCCCTCACTGTTGAGTGCCAAAGTTTAACCCAGATTCACGAACTTTTCAAGGTTTAGTAATACAGCACAAGGTAATTGTTGCATCTTGTTCTAGTGGATTGGAATATGTGATGTCTTTCATTCCTATCATGTACACAGTCAAAAACCGATCTGAAAATGCAAGAAGCATGGTAAATATAAAACATGCAAGTCCTCAGTGAGCATGTGATGGTAAGGTATAGCTCTGTATCATCTCTTGTGTAGTGAAGTGAATTATCAAAGATTTGTCTCTGCTTTGTCCATTATTGATAACCACAGTGTTTCAAATTATGATGCACATCGGTTAAAAAAAAAAAAAAAGATTCTGAAGCAGATGGGAATCCTGGAAAATCTTCGCAATATATTGAAATTGTAATTCCTTAGATCAATGGATCAATGGTTTCTACCTGAATCTAATTTTTAGCTCCAAGAATTGTTTCCCAGTGATGATGTTGGTCGGTAAAGTGGAGTCCACATTTAAAGATCTTCTTTTTAATGGTGCGCCGCAAGTTTTGTTCAAGGTGATAAAGGTAGAAACAGAACTTTTTTTTCAGTTTTCACATTCATTGGCAGCCAATGTTTCGATGGTATTATTTGCAGTTTGGAATGGTTGATGTTCAAATGCAAATTTAGCACTATATTGTACATGCTAAAAAGTAGTTTTTGGCAGTGTATGAATACAATAGCAGACAGACGCTATGCTGCATGCACAATTTGTTTAAATGAAATTATTTCTTAGTGATTTGGCATTTTGCCACCAACCTGGGCCTACTCACATTCACAAAATGTTTTGCTCTTTCTGTCTGTCTCTGACCAGGGAGGATTGCCCTCAATGAAGATTTTTTTTATATACTCATTTGACTATCTATCCACATAATGCTGAAGGACAAAACAATAAATAATGGAAGATAATAACGTTGGCGTTTTGTTGTTGATGAGCCTATTGCCTAATCATAATATTTTAATACTGTATTTTCCCCGCCATAGACAAACTATAGTCTATCTACACTATACAGACTGTTGTCACGTTTGCAATATATGATGTAGCAATTTGAGTGAGTGTGAGCTTCATCTTAGAGCCATTTACATAGCCTGACAGAGATTGAAATTCAGATTGGATTGTGTTTTTTGCCCTCTTGTCACTGTGCCCATCTATGATAAATCCATAGTATAAACTCCCACGGCAGTAAAGTGCCATATTACACGAGTGGTATTACAAATAAAGCTACAAACTATTAAGACATCAAAACCTGAAAGGAGCTAGAGGTTTCCTCTCTGAAGCAGCAATGACCACCAACACACGTTTTCACCCCATTTTGTCCTTATCATACAGTCGGCACGATCCACTCTTGTTGTCCCTGCAATGGTAACGAGTGACCAATGATCGTAAAAAACGGCATGTGGTGGTATCAGAATGGAAGTTTTAATTACAGACAGTGCAATCATAAAAGAGCAAATTTGTCTTGTAGCCTTATCCAGGTATTACAGATTACGTGTGCGACTTTTTTTTTATAAGTTTATTGGCCGTCAGATATTTATATTGCTACGTCAAAAGTCACGCAACAAGCCTGAACATAAACTGGCTTTTTGTTTTCAATTTGTGTCAGCCTGTAGCAGGCAGGGCAGGACGACTTGTTAGTGCATCAGTCTCAAAGTTCTGAGGACCAAGGTTCAAATTCTGGACCTGCCTGTGTGGAGTTTGGATATTCTACCCATGCCTATGTGCGTTTTCTTCAGGTACTCCAGACTGGAGAGATACAGACAAACATTCCTACTCACATTCACATCTACATCAAATTTTTCCTCAATTAACCTACTGTTTGAGGAAATCTAAGTACCCAGGGAAAAAAGGCACAGGCATGGGGAGAACATGCAAATTCCACATGGGGGAGGCCGTAGTTCAGCTCAGAACTTTGAGGTGGATGTGCTAACTAGCCACCAAAGTTGTTACTTAATAGGATTAATGTATTTAATTTAATTGAAGCTAATCAAATGGAAAATCAAAAAAGAAACCTACTTGTTATGCGCACTTGTATACACACATAATGTACATACTGTACATTAACATTGGGATTATCTAACTCCAGGGCTGTCACTGTCAAATATTTTTAAAATTGATTATCCTTTAGCTATTTAGCACACTATCCATCCATCCATTTTCTTAGCAGCTTATCTTCACGAGGGTCGCGGGAGTGCTGGAGCCTAGCCCAGGTGTCAACGGGCAAGAAGCGGGGTATACCCTGAACTGGTTGCCAGCCAATCACAGGGCCATTGAGACAAACAGCCGTACTCACAATCACACCGACGGGCAATTTAAAGTCTCCAAATAATGTTGTATGTTTTTGGGATGTGGGAGGAAACTGGTGTGTCAGGAGGAAACCCACGCAGGCACGGGGAGAGCATGCAAACATCTGAATCAGATGCCCGAGCCACCTCATCTGGCTCCTCTCAATGCGGAGGAGTAGCAGCTCAACACTGAGCCCCTCCCGGATGACTGAGCCTCTCACCCTGTCTCTAAGGGAGAGCCCGGACACCCTGCGGTGGAAACTCATTTCGGCCGCTTGTATCCGGGATCCTGTTCTTTGGGTCACGACCCGCAGCTCGTGCCCATAGGTGAGGATAGGAATGTAGATCGACTGGTAAATATTGGGGTTTTTTTAGTAGCTGTATACACAACTACCTGTCATTTGGAAACCACAAAGCTCTCGTCCTTTGCACCTGTACAATCCATTTTTTACAACCAACTGGGTATTTTGGGAAAGTATGAAGAGCGAATCCATCCTCCCGAGTGTTCGAGCAATATCCAGCTATACAACGAGCTGGCATTTTGGCTAACACGAAGGAACAACGAGCTACCTTCCAGCAGGTAAAACTAGTATAAACAGACGAGACTGCTTGAGTGCACTACTGCCCCGTACGTCACTTCCTGCTTCTTCTCGAAAATAAATCCCTTGAGACGATTTTCATGGCGGGAGTTACAAAAAGTCATATAACTCAAAAACATGTTTTGTGGTGAAAAAACGGATGGGTCCATACCGGCTGCTGTTTTTTCATTAATAAGATACGAAAAAGTATGCAATTCATAACAGTGGACCTTTAAACTTGTACAGTTGTTAGATTTCTGATGCTAGATGTTTAAAAACCAGAGCCAAGCAAGTTCTGTGTAATGCTCAGTGTTAAAATATTGTTTTAGTCTCTTTTGACTCTTTTTTTTTTTTTTTTTTTTTTTTTAAAGACTCTTTTGTCTTTGAGTTCTGAGTAAGTTGCCTAAAACTGGACTGTTTTTACTCCGGTACAGTACCTATATTGTCTTCCAGCTCAACTCTTTTTTGTTCACCTCCCTTAAGAGTACCCCAATGTATTTCATGTTCCTGTACTTTGGAGTCAAATCGGGAACTGCACTTGACGGCACACACTTCAGGTTTCAGTTATTTTATATCTGTTCCATTCTGTTTTTCTGCAAATATGTACATGTGTGTTGCTGTGTGGAACAATAATGCTGCCTTTGAATTTTCTTGGCTGCCCAAACAATTTTGGATTTCAAGAAGCGTTGGAGCTGCTCAGAAATGCAGGCTATGTTCTGCTTTTAGTAATGAAGAACAAGGCATGAGCAGAACTTTTCTTATATATAATCACTGAAAAAAGGCAGACATCTGTAGCATTTTGTTTGTTTGAGGAAAACAATACTCTGTCTACACTCTGTTTTCTTAGTAAACCATCAAACATCACATACACGGATTTAAGACTTAAACTTCGGTCATATTTTGCCATTGAGTTCCATATTTTCTGCTTCCTTCAGGTAGCTTCTGATATTCTGTCAGCAAATTGACATAATCATCTGACTTATGTCCAGAACATTTTACATGAGTAAAAGCCACCTTCTGTTTTTTTTTTTTTTAAGTGATATGGTGTGTGCAAGGCTTGTGTTTATGTTTGATGTACTATGTTCTTACTGTGTTCTTAGTGTCAGGTCGAAGTTGTTTTGCAACCATTATGTAAAAGCTCACAACTAAAAGAATGTCTAGATTGTCTGATTTTCTTTTTTTCTTCAACAACCCTTTATCTTCTTGGGTTTTCAGAGAATGATGAGACAGGTGTGATGGATAGTTTGCTGGAAGCCCTCCAATCAGGAGCTGCATTCAGAGACCGCAGGAAGAGAGCACCCAGACCCAAAGGTAAGTCTCCCATGATTTTACACACACTGGCTTATGGACCAACATTGAGACTATAACTGGGTTCGCCAAACTCTGGTCTACTGGCCAGTTATGGCTCAGCGTTTTTGTTTTTGTTTTCTTTTTTATTTTTTTAACTAGTTCATTGGCAAACTCTACAAATGAAATGTAAATGGCCAAAATGCATTAATTCCCATTTTATATTTGAACTATAATTTCATGTTGTACTCTTGAACTCTGTACTGCAACTTGTTTTTATGAATGTTCAGACGTTTCTGACTCCTGTAGTATGTGTTGGCATGGTGTGCTCACTTGCCTCCCTTGCAGATATACAGAAGAAGGCCATAAGCCCCAGCTCCTACCGTCAGGTTTTAAGGCCTATTAATCATGGTAAAGCAGAAAACAAAATTCTATTCGACTAAAGCTTCAGGCATGACCAACACTATTTTACTTGCTCTCATAAATGATCCTTAACCATTTCCTCCTTTGCATGGAATGAGAACTTTGTTCTTGTGTCGACTTACCTTTTCAGTTATCCATCTTACTGCTACTTTGTTTGTGCTGTGCGGTTTATATGAATGGCTATTTTCAGGCAGTGATGAGTTTTGAATGGAGAAAACGATACAGTATATGGAAAGCTGAGTTATCATTCTTTGAAATTTGCATCTAGTACGGGTGGGCGAGATATATTGGCTTTGATATGATAGTGAAGCCTGCTTTTTAGAGGTATCCAATTTTACACTGAGTATTCACTGTGTTTAAACAAACAAAAGGTTGCATAGCCGCTCATTTGCTTAATCAGCAGAGATGGTCTGGTCACGTGACTCCGTGGCAAGCAAAATAAACAGGATCTTGCCATCAAGAATAGATTCTTACCTTAGAAAACAAATGTTTCCGATTCTGTTCTCAAATTAGTATATGAAGTTTGAACACATTCACAATAGCCATTTTCTCTCTCTCACACTCTCTCTCTCTCAGCGAGCAACCTTTTTATGAGTGTAGTACCTTAACAAATGTGTGAATTGGAGCAGTGGAACTCATCTGTAATCTTTTGCTGGCCAACAGGAAAATGACAGTGGCCACTGATATACTGCAGGGGCATGTCATATTAGTTTTTGGACAATTCTTTCTTTTTTTTTTTATACAAACGCTTGAGCAAAGTTTATTTTATTGTCCAAAACAAGTATTTATTCCAGTAATCTGACATTGGCAATTGTCAAAGAACAAATTTGTCTTGTAATCTGATCTGGGTTGTCTTTCCTACACTGCTTAACTTTTATAAAAATAATTATTCATGGTCAGATATTTACAGTACTACATCAAAAGATGCGCAACAAGACTAAAAATGAACTAGCATTCGGATTTCAATATCCTATGCACGTCGTCGAAGTGGAGTGAATGTCTTTTGCGGAGCTGATCAATGATGTCATCAATGGGATCTTTGAATTATGACATAAATGCTGGTCAGCATAGAATGCTAATTATCCGCGGATTCCAATCAGATCAGTGTAAAGTCTACTAATTACATTGAAAGAATAGCTCAACATTGTTGATTGTTAATTCTTGTGGCTGGAGGAAGTACCAAAGTTCTCTGGTTCTAACTTTTGAGAACTCTTACCAGTGGTTTTTAAGGTAAAATTACATATAGGAAATACAGTATTTTGAATGTGTTATACCGTAATTTCTCGAGTATAAATGTGTCCTGAAGTATAATGCGCACCCCCAAAGTTGACCTAAAAAAAAAAAAAAAAAAAAAAAAACAACAGGAAAACCCTTCTACCAATGTACAATGCGCACCACCAATTTGCTGCTACCCATATGCTCAAAATATTGTGAATTATCTGTGTTTATGTTTTGTTAGGTTTGTACTTGTATTGTTTTTCACCCTAACCCTAACTGTCTGTACAACAATCATTAATAATGATGTGCATGTGCTGATGTAGCGGTAATATAATCTCGGGACAGGCCACAGGACACAGTTGTCCTGGTCCCTGTAATTGTCAAAACAGAATCCCTCAACCAACTAAAATAAATGCTCAAAGACAGCATCACATTTTATTAATGCAGCGTGTCATCCCATGTGCCATCCATTGCGTTTGTGGGGAAACATATTTTGAATCCCAAGAGTTTTGGTTCCACAGCGCAGCCTCTCACCCACCTGACGCCATAGGAAACCTATGGCGTCAGGTGGGTATCAAGACAACGTGAGCTCAAGCTATGTAGAAACGACGGTAATGGGCACATTTAAAAAAACAAAAAACAAACAAAAAAAAAAACAACCATTTCAATTATGTGCGTGCTCCCATTTTTTTTTTTTTTTTTTTTTTTTTTTATTAAATGTTCCCATGAGGCTTGTATTAGGTATTTGAGCTCACGTTGTTTTGATACCCACCTGAAGCCATTGAGGTGAGCTATCCTTGTTTCAGACCGCTGCACTACTTCTGGGTTGGCAGCATCATCGGCACGCGTGATGATACATTTGCTTTAAAAGCAGCTGCACAAGTAGCTGTTGTACTCAATATTTTTTGTCTTGGTTTAAGTTAAAACAAACTTACGAGCAGTCGTTTCTGGACTTTGGTGCAGTGGCAACAAACATGCTACGCTAACGATCATAAAATGCAAGCTTCCCAAGGAGGTCATAGAGTTCAGGTTGGGGGCGCACATTACCGTAATAAATATAGATGTGTAACAAGACATCGAATAACATATCGAAGTACCAAGTACCGATTAACTCTTGTCTTATGGTATCTTCTCTTAAAATGTAAATGCATCTTGCTTGGCCTGGTATATTCACAAAATGTATTTGTTACCTTTGTTTATATTTTATGTCTAATTTCATACGAATGGAAAGTGTTATTTCTTATTTTGTATCTTTACTGTAAACATTTTAGAGTTATAGCTGTAACTCTTAAGTTGACTTTTAAGTGTAATATGGCAACCTAAACTTCAGATTTCTTTCTGTCAATAGTTTTCCACAATCATGACCGAGGCACTTACATTGTAATCCTTTTACCTGTTATTAGCTATAATTGAAATCCCCATGGGCTGAGGTACCGCACACATGAAAACAAATTATTCCAGCTCAGGCCGCCCACATCATTGATGGCAGTGATAAAGGGCTTTGCTGTTGTTCTTCTTTGGAAAGCGATGAAGGGTAGGCAGATATACAGTGTAGGAGGAAAGAGACAGATCGAAGTAGCTGCAACATCAAAAATAATGCGAAATTGTGTGAGGATGAAAGATTAAAGCAGTTTATATGGCTGAAATGAAGGTATGATATAGAGTACAGTAAGAGACTATCAGGATTCTGCTACTGAAATGTGTTTGTGCACGTGCTTGTGTATGTTTGTTTGCAAGACAAAGATTGTACCTGACAGACCTAAATGTTAATGTGGGGATGACAATCAAAACAATGCACAAAGTTACGCTTCAGTAATGACTGCATTATGAATTGTGAAGGTAACAAGGACTTGGAAGTCGGAACTTTGCTGGTGCAGGTTACCCTGTTGGTAGATACATATCTGGCCTTGTTGACCTGTAAACCTAAAGACTTCTCTCTGCACAGCAGGCATCGTATTCAATGTGAAACACCCAGAGAAACCTGCTAATTACTTTTCTTTGCTCTGCCCAAACACCATCTCAGCCCTCTCAGTGCCCATTCATCTGAATTTCCCCCACTCCACCACCTGCCTCCTTAATAACACTGCTCCAAGATACCCTACAATCTCATGTCCCAACTGTCTTACTCAAAAATCTCATGGCCTGACAGTGGCCCTCCCCAAAAATAATATTATTGGTATGAAGTTTACAATTCTGCCTCAGCCCATCGCTCATAACTCTTGTCCCATCTACCTCACAAGAAAATCTAAGCATTTAATCAGCATACTTTTAAAGTGAGTCAAATCCAGACATTGGTGTTTCATTGACAATATTAAGTGGTATTTGACTGGCACAGCTAATTTAATGTCACCTAAATACTCTAACTTTATTAATAGAATAATTTTAATAATTGAGCTCAGAGATGTTGCTTCATTCTACTGAAGGAGGAAATATAATACAGAATACAGAATTCATATACTGTAATTAATGTTGAAGGAAGGCAGCTTGAACGTGAACATTCATTCTGCTGTTACTTTAGGTGGCCCAACAAAATGAAAAAAAAAAAAAAAAAGCTAAATTTGTCAAACTCAATGTGAAAATATCCATAAATTTTCTGAGCTGCGTATAACTCACAAGTGTCATGGGAGTGCTGGAGCCTATCCCAGCTATCAACAGGCAGGAGACAGGGTACACCCTGAACTGGTTGCCACCCAATCGCAGGGCACATGAAGACAGACAACAGTCGCACTCACAATCACACCTAAGGGCAATTTAGAGTGTCCAATTAATGTTGCATGTTTTTGGGATTTGGGAGGAAACCGCAGTGCCCTGAGAAAACCCACGCAGGCATATGAAAACAAGCAAGTTTAAAATAACTGTACCTTAATCATACATGTATATACATACATGTAAACATAGAGTGCCGTTATAAAGTATTCACTCTCTTCCTGATTTGTTTTTAATTATTATAATTTTTTTTTGTGCAGATCCATCACATACAGTGGTTTCAAATCATCAACCCAATTTTAGAGTCACAAATAGCTTTAATGGCCAAGTGTGTTAAAATACAAGGAATTTTTCTCCAGCAGTCGGTGCTGCCATGGTACGACATTAGAAACAAAGAACAAGGGATAACATAGCACCAAGAACAAAGAACATTTCTGTTTATAGGAACTATTCCTTATAAGACATGCAAGATGTAAAATCTATACAGACAAGTGTGTTAATAATGTCAATTGTGCAAAGGGAGAAGCTTAAAGTGCCGAATTGTGCCGTCTACAAAATTGTGTTTCTTTCGGCTTGTCCCTTTCGGGGTCACCACAGCGTATCATCTCAGATGAACGCATATATATGTTTGGCACAATTTTTACACTGGATGCTCTTCCTGACGCAACCCTTCTCATTGAGTGGAGGCCCCCGTGGGGTATGAACCCACAACCTCTGGTTTACCAAACCAGTGCTCTAACAACTAAGCTACGGGGCCTCGTGCCGTCTACAAAATATTTTGAAAAATATAAAAAACAGCAGGATGTCAGTGTGTGTTCTAACATGGCACAAGGCAGAGAAATATTCAGTTCGCTGATCAAGAATTTAATGACATAATTGCCAGAGAGGGAAAAGACTGTTCAACAACCTGCTACTTTTGACTTTCATTGATCTGTCTGTAGCGCTTTCCCGACGGTAGGAGCTGGAAGAACTGGTGGCCAGGATATGGAGGGTCCGAAAGGATCAAGCCTGCTTTGGACCTAGTTCGTGTTACGTGCAAGTCCTCGATGTTGGGTAGCATCGTGCCAACAATCCGTTCAGCAGTTTTGTTTGAGCAACAACACAAGGAAATAGAAAATGCAGTTTTAAAATGACAACACAGAACTCAGAACTGTGTAGGCTAATGCTTTACAGCTGTGCCACCATGCCGCCTGAATGTGAAAACACATAATTTGAATTTTCACTGTGGATAAAATAATCATACATTAATTTTCAAGTTTATTGGACTTTTATTCCAAACTAATCAATTCAATTCCACATTATCCTGCTCAGATTCACTTTTAAAATTCAAAGATTGAAATTAAACTACACGGTACACCAATTCAAATCATTTTTAAAATTTAGTTTTTTAATGCAATTATAAAAGTCTATAAATTCAAATGCACTGTATAATTCTTTTTTCAATTTGTGCCCGCACATTGTTCAGCCTATAATATTGTCCTGCACCATATTGGCACGATGTTTGACTGTTCCTTTCTGTGATGAGGTCACTCGTGTACCTGAGCCATTTGAAAATAAAAACATACCTTTGACTTTCTCACAGAATGAGAGAGTGCCTGGAAATAATAAAGCAGTGGTTCCCAAATCTTTTTTTGCAGGGCACCGTCAGCACCCTCCTCCCCCACCCCCACTTCACACAAACACACACACACGCACTGTTTTTCAATGAATGCGCATAGGCAAAGCTTGCAAACAGTATTTCTTCGCAATCAACAAAAGCATGAACATCAAACATAACTCCAATAATCGCAGCAGTGGTCACTTTTACAGTTGCAAAATTACACCGGAATAAGGAAAAACAACAATTTAATTCTGCTCAAATTTAACTTGAATTCCTGTCATTTCAATGGATGATGTGGGCTTGTATGCTCGGTAGTATAATTAGCTCCATCTCCTGGGTGCAACTTATTAATGAAAAGTGTTCATGAGAGCCACGCTTTAAAGGGGGTGCGTTCCCTTCCCCCCGCCATTTCAAAAACCACTGAAATAAAGGATACCATTCAGAAACTAATATTTCACAATAATTTTGGGATGTTTGTATACGGTACATTAAGTTTCGTAGCGTAAGTGAATGTTTTAGTTTAATTTTCACATCTTTTAAGAAGATGATTTTATCCCTGCTTTTTAACAGTTTGAACTGTAGTGTGAAGTAGTCCATAATAATTGTAATGGTTGAAATATCACTTTGGAAAATAATGAATAAATGGATAAATTCTTCTTTTCCTTTTGGCTTCTGCTCTTAGGGGTCGCCACAGCGTGTCATTTTTTGCCATCTTAGCCTATCTCCTGCATCATCTTCTCTAACCCCAACTGCCCTCATGTCTTCCCTCACCACATCCATAAACTTTCTCTTTGGTCTTCCTCTCGCTCTTTTTGCCTGGGAGCTCCATCCTCAGCACCCTACCACCAATATACTCACTCTCTCGCCTCTGAACATGTCCAAACAATCGAAGTCTGCTCTCTCGAATCTTGTCTCCAAAACATCCAACTTTGGCTGTCTCTCTAATGAGCTCATTTCTAATCCTATCCAACCTGGTCACTCCGAGCGAGAACCTCAACATCTTCATTTCTGCCACCTCCATTTCTGCTTCCTGTTGTTTCTTCAGTGCCACCGTCTCTAATCCGTACATCATGGCCGGCCTCACCACTGTTTTGTAAACTTTGCCGTTCATCCTAGCAGAGACTCTTCTGTCACATAACACACCAGACACCTTTCGCCAGCTGTTCCAACCTGCTTGGACGCGTTTCTTCACTTCCTTACCACACTCACCATTGCTCTGGATTGTTGACCCTAAATATTTGAAGTCGTCCACCCTCGCTATCTCTTCTCCCTGTAGCCTCACTCTTCCCCCTCCACTTTTCTCATTCACGCACATATATTCTGTTTTACTTCGGCTAAACTTCATTCCTCTCCTTTCCAGTGCATGTCTCCATCTTTCTAATTGTTCCTCTGCATGCTCCCTGCTTTCACTGCATATCACAATATCATCTGCGAACATCATGGTCCAAGGGGATTCCAGTCTAACCTCATTTGTCAGCCTATCCATTACCACTGCAAACAGGAAGGGGCTCAGAGCTGATCGCTGATGCAGTCCCACCTCCACCTTAAATTCCTCTGTCACACCTAAGGCACACCTCACCATTGTTCTGCTGCCAACATACATGTCCTGTACTATTTTAACATACTTCTCTGCCACACCAGACCTACGCATGCAGTACCACAGTTCCTCACTTGGAAATTCTGTCATAGGCTTTCTCTAGATCCACAAAGACACAATGTAGCTCCCTCTGACCTTCTCTGGACTTTTCCACTAGCATCCTCAAGGCAAATAATGCATCTGTGGTACTCTTTCTAGGCATGAAACCATACTGTTGCTCACAGCTACTTACTTCTGTCCTGAGTCTAGCCTCTCACAGCTGTGAACATCCCCTTTGTTCTTAAAAATGGGAACTCGCTTTCCCTCCATTCTTCAGGCATCTTTTTGCCCACTAGTATTCTGTTGAATAAGTTGGTCAAAAACTCCACAGCCATCTCTCCAAATTGCTTCCATACCTCTACCGGTATGTCATCAGGACCAACTGCCTTTCCATTTTTCATCCTTTGTAGTGCCTTTCTGACTTCCCCCTGAGTAATCATTTCCACTTCCTGGTCCTTCACTCTTGCCTCTTCAACTCTTCCTACTCTCTCATTTTCTTGATTCATCAACTTCTCAAAGTATTCTTTCCATCTATTTAGCACACTACTGGCGCCAGTCAACACATTTCCGTCTCTATCCTTAATCACCCTTACCTGCTGCACATCCTTCCCATCTCTATCCCTCTGTTTGGCCAACCTGTAGACATCTTTTTCTCCTTCTTTCGTGTCCAACCTGGTGTACATGTCTTCATATGCCTCTTATTTAGCCTTTGCCACCTCTACCTTTGCCCTACGTCGCATCTCGATGTACTCCTTTCGCCTCTCCTCAGTCCTCTCAGTATCCCACTTCTTCGCTAATCTCTTTCCTTGTATGACTCCCTTGTATTTTGGGGTTCCACCACCAAGTCTTCTTCTCCCCTTTCCTACCAAAAGACACACCAAGTACTCTCCTGCCTGTCTCTCTGATGTCGTTGTCCAGTCTTCTGGGAGCTTCTGCTGTCCATCGAGAGCCTGTCTTACCTCTTTCCGAAAGGCCGCACAACATTTTTCCTTTTTCAGCTTCCACCACATGGTTCTCTGCTCTACCTTTGTCTTCTTAATCTTCCTACCCACCACCAGAGTCATCCTACACACTACCATCCTATGCTGTCGATCTACACTCTCCCCTACCACTACTTTACAGTCAGTAACCTCCTTCAGATTACATCGTCTGCACAATATATAATCCACCTGCTTGCTTCTACCTCCGCTCTTGTAGGTCACTATATGTTCCTGCCTCTTCTGGAAATAAGTGTTCACTACAGCCATCTCCATCCTTTTTGCAAAGTCCACCACCATCTGTCCCTCAAAGTTCCTTTCCTGGATGCCGTACTTACCCATCACTTCTTCATCGCCCCTGTTTCCTTTACCAATATGTCCATTACAATCTGCACCAATCACAACTCTCTCGCTGTCTGGGTCTGGGATGCTCAGAACTACTTCATCTAGTTCCTTCCAGAATTTCTCTTTCAACTCTAGGTCACATAGCCGCTAACCACATTATACATAACACCCTCAATTTCAAATTTTAGTCTCATCACTCGATCTGATACTCTTTTCACCTCCAAGACATTCTGAGCCAGCTCTTCCTTTAAAATAACCCCTACTCCATTTCTCTTCCCATCTACCCCGTGGTAGAATAATTTAAACCCTGCTCCTAAACTTCTAGCCTTACTACCTCTCCATCTGCTCTCTTCGATGCACAGAATATCAACCTTTCTCCTAATGATCATGTCAACCAACTCCTGATCTTTTCCTGTCATAGTCCCAACATTCAAAGTCCCTACACTCAGTTGTAGGCTCTGTGCATTCCCCTTTTTCTTCTGAGAATGGATCCGGTTTCCTCCTCTTCTTTGTCTTCGACCCACAGTAGCTGAATTTGCACCGACGCCCTGCAGGTTAGCAGTGCCGGGGGCGGGCGTTGTTAACCCAGGCCACAACCGGTATGGGATTCTTTAGATGAGTGCTCATATTTGTTTGGCACAGTTTTTACGCCGGATGCCCTTCCTGACGCAACCCTCTGCATTTATCCGGGCTTGGGACCGGCCTACAGATTGCACTGGTTTGTGCCCCCATAGGGCTGCATTGAATAAATGGATAACTACTCTTTGGTAAACATTATTTGACCAGTAAAATTTACCGGTAAGTTGCATAATGTACCCTGAATCCACCAAACTACTGGGATCAGAATAATCCTTTTTTTCTTCCAAGTTGCTCCAACCCTCCTAAAAAGTTTTGGAGAACATATATTTGATCAATCTCAAAAACACTTTGGATTTAGTGAGTAATCTTAGTCATCTTATTTCAGAATCTGTTTTCGGTTTTGAACATCCGATTACCAATCTTTGCAAGAACCCATTATCAAAAATCTGATCATATTACCTTTGATCCACTGGGCCCTAGTGTATAACGTATGTGAGTTGCCAAATTTACTTTTTTTTTTTTTTTTTTGTCAATTGTCCAGTTCAGTGGTCTGCTGCTTCTTTAGCGCACATTCACAGCACGCTGTTACACCCTTAAACTTGAACGTACCAAGGTAAAGAGGCTTTGTGGTAGCCAGCCTTGGTTAGGAGAAGGCTTTAAGGCTCTGGGGCTCCTTGGCTTTCTAAACTGGATTGGGCTCTGCAGAATGATGGATTGATGATGCTCCTCTGAAAATGTCTCTCCAGGCACTGTCTGATCATTTCATTAATTTTTCACAAGCTATCATCTTAAAGATGTCGAGAGGCTCGGTTGTGCATGTATCGATACATTTTTTTAACTGGTATGAAGAAATGGACTGAAAACATGGGATAGATAGATAGATAGATAGATAGATAGATAGATAGATAGATAGATAGATAGATAGATAGATAGATAGATAGATAGATATGGTAGAAAAAGTGAAAGCCACTGACAGTCATAAATAGCTTTTCCAATAGGAACATAGCACAAATCTCAATACAGGTATCACAATTGTCCCATATGATTCTGATGAGTTGAATCAATGCAAATATATTACAATTGTATTTGAGATAAAACATGAAGATGGTTATGGTCTTATTTCGTATGTCTTTGTAGTTTCAAATTAAAGCTGTTTCTGATAATGTACTATAAGCGGTGGCTCGAATCCAGGGCTGTATGTAGCTAACTAGCCATTTGGGGCCCCAAGGCAAACATCGTCATAGTCTGTGTAAAAAAAAAAAAAATAAAAAAAAAAAAAAAAAATAAAAAAATATTGTAAATTTATTATATATATATATTTATTTATTTTCTGTATTTATATTTTGTTAGATTTGTACTTGTATTGTTTTTCACAAAACTGTCCATACAACAATCATTAATAATAATGTGCATCTGCTGATGTAGCAGGAATCTTGTGACACGCTTGTCCTGGTCCCTGTAATTGAACAGAATCTCTCAATCAGCTAAAATAAATGCTCAATGATGGCACATTTTAACACTGTTGATAGCACATAATACAGTCTTAAAAATATAAACTATTTAACACTGTTTATTAAAGACTGCATTAAATATTTGGGGATAAAACGTTTGCGCATAATGCAGTTTATCAACTATATTACACATCCTTGGCCAAGCCCTCAAAAAAAGCATTATGACTCATCTTCAATCCGAAAAAAAAAACATAGTAGCTTTATTTGGTGCTTTGCTGTAGAACTCATCATTGATGACTTGAAATATTTTTTTAATCCCAAGAGTTTGGTTTGTGCAGCGCAACCTCTCACCCCATTCGGCTAAAATCCGTAGCGTCTTTCACTATGGCGTCAGGTGGCTATCAAAGCAATGTGAGCTCAAACTACGTAGAAACGAGCGTATTGGGCACATTATTTTTAAAAAAGCGAACATTTCAATTGTGTGCGCTCTCCTGTTTTTTTTTTTTTTTTAATGTCCCCATGACGCTCGTATTACATAGTTTGAGCTCACATTGTTTTCATACCCACCTGAAGTCATTGAGGCGAGCTATAGTTGTTTCGGACTGCGGCGCAACTTCCGGGTTGCAGGCCTCATCGGCACAAGTGATGACACATTTCTTTTAAAAGTAGCTGCACAACTAGCTGTTGTAGTTGACATTTTTTTTATTGGTTTAAGTTTAAACAAACTCACGGGCGGTCGTTTCTAATCTTTGGTGCAGTAGCAACAAGCATGCTATGCTAACAATCACAAAATGCAAGCTCCCGGTGAAGCTCTGAGAGCTCAGGTTGGGGGCGCACATTACCGTAATATATATATATATATATATATATATATTATATATATATATATATATATGTATGTGTGTGTGTATAACATCATAAAATATCGAATAACATATCAAAATGTATATGTATATGTTTTTTTACCACGCGATGTACCAGTATACGACTATACAATGTGATTGTATTTTAATTTTTTCATCCATACCTAAATAAATATATATATAATATCCCTAATTCCAGTGAAGTTAGGAAGTTGTCCACCAAAGCACGTGCTAACCAGTCATCCTTTGTGGCACCTTGTTAATAAATAAATTCCCCAGTTATGTTCGCTTCAGTTATAGAGAATTTGTCAAATAATGTACATTTAATGAATTCAAACAAAGTGAGGAAACTTTTCAAAAATATACAAATTTGAGAAGGGTGCCAATATTTTTCACAGCACTGTAATGTTACAAAGTTTGGTGGTCTGAACTTGTGTATCAGATACAATTTAAATAACCTAAAGTTGAATGGTTCATTTTTTCACCTGTCGTAAGGGTGGTGATGGGTAGAGAAATGGGTCTTTATTGAACACTGGAGCTAGATCAAGAGTGTAATCGTGTTTTACCTAGTTACATGGGCTCATCTGGTGCAGTGGGGGCTGACAAAGTGGCAATAGTTGGTGCAGAACGCAGGAGAGGTGCTGACGGACGACACAGTAGAAGAAATTTTTGGGAGTTGGTTGTCAAAGCGAATGCTAAGTGCAGTGAGATCCTTGAGAGAGGAGGCCTCATCCCGGGCAGCAAGCTCATTTTTTAGCTTGTCTGAAAGCCCATTTAAAAAAAAAAAAAAGAAAAATACCCATTATAGTGTCATTCACCCACAAGTATCTTGAATTATGTTGAATAAGAAGCTATAAAACTAGCAACGTGAGTGAATGTAAGGAGTCGGCGGGTGGCATCTCTGCACTGAATATGGTGATCAAAAACCTTCTTTAGTTCAGCGAAAAAGGAATCAAATGACTAGAGTACCAGGGAGGAGTTGTGCCATTTAGACCATTTAGCTGCTTTGCCACAAAATTAGCAACAAATGCAACCTAGGATTGTTCAGTAGGATAACGACATGGTTGTAGGTTAAAGACTAGGGAGTAATTCAAAAGGAATTGGCTACATACTTTTACAGTCGGTCCCTGCAGTAGGGCTCGGGTGGAAGTAGGTTCTTTTGTACGATAAGTGAGGTGGCTCGGAGGCTGACAGGCTCTGAAGGGTGGACGGTGGATTGGATTTTCAGAGAAAGGAAGGGAGACTTGTGTAAGGGAGTGTAAGAATGCCTTGATATTTTAAAGAGATTTGTCCTTTGAGGGTGCCTTGGAGGGTGAGTGCATGCTTTAACACCTCTGGGGTTCTAAGGTCCATGAGGGCCCATAGTATTGTGTCTCGAGTGGATTTAGACTGGACCCAAGAGCAGACAGAGGCTAAGAGGTTGTGATGAAAAGTATATTTATAAAGGGAAGTAGTGATGGTTCTTGAAATGTGCTGGTGGGTTGTTGAGGCAGAGAATGTGTGGCATGCAATGACGAGGACAGACAGCTGGCTTGGCGGCATTGTGGCAGAAATCCACTTTGCGAGGAGTTCGGAAGGAACACTGAGGACAAGTAGAAACGCGGTGGTCAGAAAGATGACGAGGAATAATGAATACTTTAAATACTCATGTAAGTATCTTGTTGAAAATATGGTTTCAAATCTGTTTGATATAGCGGCACGGTGGTTCAGCTGGAAAGCATTGGCCTCACAGTTCTGAGGTCCCGGGTTCAATCTTGGACCCGCCTGTGTGGAGTTTGGATGTTTTACCCGTGCCTGTGTGGGTTTTCTCCGGGCACTCCGGTTTCCTCCCACGTCCCAAAAACATGTAGCATTAATTGGACACTCTAAATTGCCCCTAGGTGTGATTGGGAGTGTGGCTGTTTGTCTCACTGTGCTCTGTGATGGACTGGGAACCAGTTCAGGGTGTACCCTGCCTCCTGCCCGTTGAGAGCTGCAATAGCCTCCAGCAATTCCGGGACCCTTGTGAGGATACGCGGCTAAGAAAATGGATGGATGGATATAAAGTATATATGTGTGTGTTGTGTGGGTGGTACATACCAAATTTGTTTTTGTCATTAACAGGAACGTAATTAGTCTTGCTAGGTATAAGATCATTAGAATGGCAAGAAAATGTACTTTTCAAATGTATTTTAGTAATTACAATGCTCGTCACTCAGACAATGGTGGCGCCAGAGAATATTCAGTACTTTGGCCTGAGTGAGACCAAATATCAATTTGGAGATGTCACATAAGGCTTATCAGGCATACTGGGTAATGAGGGTGTCAACCTCCAAATCACATTGGAACAAAATTTTAAACTGGGACATAGTCATGGGCCAAATTCATTAATCCTGAAGACCAGGGTTCAAATCCCACCCCTGCATGTTCTTCCCGTGCCTGCGTGGGTTTTCTCCAGGCACTCCGGTTTCCTGCCATATCCCACATGAATTAATTGAAGACTAAATTTCTCTTTGTGATTTTGAGTGCGACTGTTGTTGTTGTTGTTGTGGGTTTTCTCCAGGCACTCCGGTTTCCTGCCATATCCCACATGAATTAATTGAAGACTAAATTTCTCTTTGTGATTTTGAGTGCGACTGTTGTGCGACACCTGGGCAATCTCAAAAGCACAGGCTTAGAGTACCTTCCCAAGGAGCAGCCGCCTTCCACGGATTCACAGATCTGAATGCTTGCCTCACCTCATACTACTGGACAAACAGTACTTGGGTGTCAGTCTCAGGAAGAGATTAATATGGTGTTCTCGTCTCTGATGTTCTGTGTTTTTTTGGGTTTTTATTTTTTCCCTCAATGCATTCAAAATAGCAGTTGAGCTGCTTTGCTAGCGATGCCTTGGTATTGGGAATGATGGTTGAGCTGAATAGATGGGTTTCCAAATACCGGTAGTGACACACAAGATGGCGGACATATAGATAAGTTTCCAATTACCAGCAGTGACACACAAGATGGCGGACTCCCCACCATGTCTTCCTTGTGTTGTTGTTTGTAAGATGATCCTGAATTTTAGTTTAGCTTCTTTAATCCCCCCTTTCAGGTGAGTGCTTGCTACTGCATATTATGTCTTGTAACCTGATTTGAAAGCCATATCACGAGCTCTGAGAAGGCTCCAGGTGTGTCTGGTTATTCAGGGTTTCTAATTAAGATAAACGGATGTTTTTTCTTGATCGTAACATTTTCTGTGCAAGTTGAGATGTAGAATAGTACAGTCTGTGTGAATTCGTCAAGGTAATGGAGTTCAAAGAAGTCCCAACATGTCTCAGAAAAAACAGTTTAGCAATTTAGAGAGAGCATCTGCAGGCCAGATGTTCACAGTTTTTGTGGTGAGCTTTATTTTCCTCCTGAGAGGGGAATAACCTGGGACCATCAGCAAGGATATGTGGGACCAAGATGTGGGAAGGGGACCATACTGCCTAATGTTTGAATACACATCGTCAATTGTATTCCCTCCTGTGGTGGAACATTTCACATGTTGGGTGAAATTGGGGAGAACAGTCCTTAGACATGCCTGGTTAAACTCTCCTGCAATGACATGTACTCACCCCCTCAGCGTAAGCCTTCTGGTATTTATTTACCGTGTCGGACAGGTGGCTGAGAGCAATGCTAGTTTTAGAGTCGGGTGGAATGTAGACAGCTGTAATAACCACGTTTTATAGCTCTCTTGGCAGGAAAAAATGTCTGTGTCAGGCTGACAAAGACTATATCCGGTTAGCAATAACTGTCAATAATCTGGCTGTGTGAGCGCCAGTCACAGACATCGATCTCTGCTCTTGCCAGATCTCCATTGTGGTCCTGATGATGTCATGTGTGCCCTGTTATGTGGACAGCAGCATCGGGAATCGACCAGTGCAGCCATGTCTTGTGACTCTACTCGAACGGATTGATTTGCAACAAGCAGCGGTTCCATATTGTCCATTTTGTTCACGATGGATGTGGTGTATTAGAAAAATGCTCAGGAGTGGTGGTTTGTGGGCTTCTTTGGAGCTTAGTTATAAGGTCTGCTCGGTAGACACGCTTCTGCATCCTCTCTCTAAGCCGACGTCGCCCCTTGAACAAGCCACGAGGGAACCGTGGGCTCTCATGATGCCTGCTGGAAGTCAGCCATAATATCAACCCTGGCTTGTAGTCCATAAGTCATAAGCTCCTTTTGGGTATATGTAAACTCTTCTTGGCAAAACTCAAGCACACAAGTAGGCAAATACTCGAGCAATCGCCATAGTGGGGAGCAAAGACCCACTGCACTTGTGTGCCCTGCCATCTTGCCAGCTAAACAAACAATTATACACAACAATAAACATCATGGAAATGTCCACGTATCATACCGTTCAGGAAGGAAATGGATGTTTTGGTCTGAAATGTGCAAAACAAACCCAGAACAAAAGCTGAAGACCTTGTGAAGATTCTGGATGAAGCTGATAGGAAAGTGTCATTATCCACGGTAAAACGAGTCGTGCACCGACATGGGCTGAAAGGTCACTCACTGAGAATGAAGCTATCAGTCCTAAAGAAGTATAAAAACACATTTCAGTTTGCAAAAAGATACCAAGACAAAGCTCTTAATTTCTGGAGTCATGTCCTGTGGTCTTATGAAACTAAAGATATTTGGCTATAATGACCAACGTTACATTTGGTGGAAAAAGGGGGAAATTGTACACCCGAGAACACCATTCCAACCGTGAAGCATGGAGGGTGCAGCATCATGTTGTGGGGCTGTTTTGCTGCAGCAGGAACTGGAGATCTTTATAAAATAGTCATCATCATGAAGAAAGAACATTACATGGAGAAATTGAGGCGACCTCTCAAGACATCAGCCAGGAAGATAAAACTTGGGCGCCCATGAGTCTTACAAATAGACAATGACCCCAAGAAACCTGCCAAAATGGTTGAAACATGAATTGAGGATAACAAAGTCAATGGCTTAGAGTGGGTGTCAGAAAGCCCTGATCTGAATCCAATTGAAAATTTGTGGGCAGATCTGAAAAGGTGTGTACAAGCAAGGCAGCCAACAAACCTGTTTCACTTATATCACTTCTGTCAGGAGCAATGAGCCAGGATTCCAGTAGAGCACTGTCAGAAGCTTGTGGAAGGTTACCCCAAACGTTTGACCCAAGTGATGCACTTCAAAGGAAATGCTACTCGACACTCAAGAAATGTCAACTTTCGACCTCAAAGAAAATAACATTTTCTAAGCAATTTTCTATTGACCCTTAACAAAATGAAATTTTGGTGATCGTTACTGAACTGAAACAGGAGCAGTTTAGTCTGATTTGACTTCAAATAGTGAGAACAAAAATGAAATGTGTTTTTACAGAGCGTATAGAAACTTCTGGCTTCAATAGTATGGTAGTTGGGGGTTCCTATCCCTGCTATTTAAACGCGTATATGCACTAATCTGTACTTTAGACTTGCGTGTGTTGATCACAATTGAGGCAGGTGTTTTGTCAGTCCAGTCCACATGAGGGAATAGGTGGATTTGGCAAAAAGGTGAAAGAAATAAAAAAGGAGCAGGAAAACAAAAAATTCCCAGACAGGACGGCTGTAGCCTCAGTGTTGCTGCTCGCCATACTTTCGGAGCGGACGTGTCCTGCCCGCTTAAGTCTCCACAGAGTTTGCCAAGCTCCCAAAAAGGGTAGCTTGGCCCGTTAGCAGGATGCCTTGCAGTGGGGAAGATTACGATGTGTCCTTGTCAACTAATGGTGAGAGGTTTGGGGTCCTAGCCAAGCCAGTCTTCGGCAAGTTAGTCAGACGAGAGTGGTGCACAAAGGGTGCTCCGCTCATCATGTCCAGTCAACAAAGGAGGTAGTGGTCCCACCTTTCCTCCTCCCTATTCTCCCCGCCTCCGGGACCAAAAGGGAAGATGGACTACTTCTGAATGTTAAGTTTCCGTTTTACGATTATTTTGGTTAAAACCCAGTGAAACTAAATATTGAATTTGAGATTAGACCATTTTCCATCTTTGTATTGTCACACGAGCATCTTCTTTAATCTTAGTAATGAAAGTTTCAATTTTATATGGTTGTTCAGACCACTGTAGTATTTTCAATGTGACATTTGTGTTGTTTGAGGTGTAGCATTTCATCCGTTCAGTTGTCAAACAGATTTGATATCAAACATTTAAATTTGCAGAAAATGAATCACTAGGGGCGTTCATGTAGTTTTTAAAATATATCACAAACTCCAGTGAAGATTGTGATTAGTTCATCTGAGTGTGCAGTAGCTTTCCACTACCTGTGGGTGTTGCTAGTGTTCCATACCTTGACCCATACAGGATGGGATAATGTCACTGAAGACTGTGGGAAAGAGAAGTTTTTGTTGTTAAGACTCTTCAGGCTGGCTGAAGTGGAAGTAAATTGATTTTGGGTCCGTGTGCGAAACCAGGTTTCTGTGTCCCAGCTTTGATGCTACTGGCTTGCAGGGCAACCGAAACAGGTATTCTCAGACTGGGGTAATGGGTGTCATCTTTAATCGTGTGTCCCTTACATCTGTCTTCCATTTGTCTTGAAAGGATCTGTTTTGCATCTTTTGTAAGGCCATTTTTGAGAAGAAGAGGTGTAGATTTAGAGGACACTGATAGCATGGCTGCTAATGAGTCTGACAGAAAAAGAGGGGGTGCTTGCCAGTCTAGCAAAGAATTCTAGAGTTTTTAGTTTTGCCAGTGCATGCTCTATCTAGCAGCAGGCCAGCTCTATAAACATTCATTGTCTTGTGGGCCAAATATAATTACACTTACGGGCCAGATTTAACACCCTCCGCCCCTCACCCACGGCCATGAATCCAACACAATATATTCTACATAACATATATACAGTAATCATCATTGATAGAACATCTGAAGTGATTTCATCACATTTTTAAAGTGGATAGTCAATGTCACACAAGATGTTTTAGATGTTTTCTGCAGTGAGGATTCCATTAACACAGAAAATATAAAATTCTGAATAAAATGACTACAACACAGGACATGTTGACAAGGATGTCTATACCTCATTATTCTCACTTTGAATTCAGTCGTGATACCCTTTCTGATGTTGCACACACAGGGAGCTTCAAGTTTGTTGCCAGCTCTAAGTAATTTAATTTTCCTCTCAAGCAGAAATTAAAAAAAGAATGCCAGTTTGGCTTTGCCCCAATAAAGTCCCGCTTTGTATCCTTTGCTCATTCTTAACATATCCCTTCCCTTGGACCAAAGTGAATATATTAATAGATGGGGAATGTTGTTCGACAAAGGCAAATTCCAATCACTGTATTGAAGCAGCATTTCTTTAGAACGTTATGAAAAAATGGGTATTAGTAACCAAGCAATAAAATTTTTTACCTTAACGTTCTTATCGGATATATAAAGGATGGATTTTTTGTTTGTTTTTCTTTTAACCTGTCCTGTTTAGCTGCATGGCAATGCAGAATGGTGGCTCTGAATGCCTGTAAACTATGTCTTGTTAACCCTTTATTGCGCAACCATCTTAGGCTCCCAAGGTAAAATCTAAAAAGATGGAACCATATATTTTGTAGATTATTAGGGTAAACTTCTTCTTTTTCTTCTGGCTTGTCCCGTTAGGGGCTGCATAGCGTATAGTGCAAAATATAGAATTCAAAGCAATCATTAATTCATATAAATAGAACATACTCACCACTAACTTCTATATACAGTGGTACCTCTGCTTACGAAATTAATCCATTCCAGAAGTTGTTTCATAACGTGAAACTTTCGTAAATAGAAACGCATTTTACATGTAAATAGCTTAATCTGTTCCAAGCCACCCTTGACCCCCCCCCAACCCATTGCCAAAAATAAGCATTTGAAGTGTACATAATGTAAAGAATAATACAAAAATATTCATTTACCTTTGGCGTTGAGTGCCTGGTGGGCAAAAAGGCATTGTGGCATCAGAGACGGAGGCATGTACACAACTTAATTCCACTAAAATGAATAAATTCCACAAACTATTAATTCAAAACAAACATTAACTTTCAATGTTTCATGAAGGACCAATCCCAAGAATGCTTGTCTTTGACAATTTTTTTGTCATGTGGAAATGTGCAAGTCAAACATCAGTGAAGTGAGCAACAGCCCGACTAGTTAACACATTTTCCGGATGATTCTTTTGAATAAATTCGAGAATGTCATGGAATTTCGTCAACACTTTTATTCTGGCTAACGGAATAGTGGCTGCCTCCTCCTCTAAGCCGCTAACTGCGCCACCATTGCCTGTTACATTGCTTCCAGCTCCTTTTGCACTTCTGTCGAACAATCCCTTGTGGTGCTCCTGAATGACGCTGCAACGGTATTCCCGTGACTGCCGTTGAGAAAGCAAAAGAGAGACCGGAAATAGGAAGCCAGCTTGCTAGAACGCGACTTTATGTGGGTGTCATCGACGTATTGGCCACACCTGAATCAAGCTTTGAGATGGGTGATAGGATGATGTCTTTTTTTTCACCATCATGCGATTGACCAAAACTGCCTCGCGATCAACTGGTCGAATGACACATTGAGCCCCCCTGCTCTATATAATTAATGCATGTAGCCAGCAATGTAAAAGGTAATCTGGCACGTTAACCTTGCTTGTATCTAAATGTTATCCATTTCAATAATAGGAAGCTTTACAGTGTACTATTCATTCAACAATGATAGTGTTTTTGGCAAAAAATATTCTGCAAAGGCACGGTGACAGGCACTGGTAAGAGGGTCTGCCTCACAGTTATACAGACTGGGGTTCAATCCCGGCCGTGCTTGTGGGGAGATTGCATTTTCTCCCCATGCCTGGTTGGGTTTTTTACACAGGCACTTTGGTGTCCTTCCACATCCTATAAACATGCATGTTAGGTTAGTTGAGAACTCTACTTTTCCCTTTGGTGTGAATGTGAGTGTGACTAGTTGTTTATTTGTGCCCAATGATTGACTGGCAACCATTTCAGGGTGTACCGCACCTCTTCCCCAAAGACAGCTGGGATAGGCTCGAACACGTCTGTGACCCTTGTGAGAATAAGTGGCTCAAGTGGATGAAATGCTTTTCTGCCCAATAGGAAAAAAACTTTGATTTTCTTTGTTAAAGGAGAAGCAGAAGAGAGTCACAAATGTGTAGGAGAAGAGTATCAGGACGGTGACAATGGGATCACCATTTTTCAAAAACAAATTCTGTTTTACCTATCTAGACTATGTATTTTATTTTAAAAAAATGTATGCATGAGCTATGTCTGAAATGTGAATGTTGATGAACAAAAGGCTGACTTGGAAGGGTTTAGAAACAGAAGCAGGTTGCCTCTAGATCATATGCCTCTATACCATACTGAGCTGTAGCTCTGACAGTGGGTGTTTGAGCTAGAGGAGAGTGCAGCCTCTGCTTTATTTATCTATATGGTGAGTGATCTGATTATGTGAAGCCGCTATACGGGGGGAAAAAAAAGAAATATATTTATAAAGTGAAGAAAATGAGTATTTGAACACCCTGCTACATTGCAAGTTCTCCCACTTAGAAGTCATGGAGGGGTATGAAATTTTCATCGTAGGTGCATGTCCACTGTGAGAGAGATCATCTAAAAAGAAAAATCCAGAAATCACAATGTATGATTTTTTTTTTTTTTCATTTATTTGCGTGATACAGCTGCAAATAAGTATTTGAATACCTGAGAAAACCAATGTTAATATTTGGTACAGTAGCCTTTATTTGCAATTACAGAGGTCAAACATTTCCTGTAGTTGTTCACCAGCTTTGCACACACTGCAGGAGGGATTTTGGCCCACTCCTCAACACAGATCTTCTCTTGTCCAGACAGGTTTCTGGGCTGTTGGTGAGAAACACGGAGTTTCAGCTCGCTCCAAAGATTTTCTATTGGGTTTAGGTCTGGAGACTGGCTAGGCTACGCCAGAACCTTGATATACTTCATACGGGGCCACTCCTTGGTTTTCCTGGCTGTGTACTTCGGGTTATTGTCATGTTGAAAGACCTAGCCATGACCCATCTTCAATGCTCTGACTGAGGGAAACAGGTTGTTCCCCATAATCTCACAATACATGGCCGCAGTCATCCTCTCCTTAATACAGTGCAGTCGTCCTGTCACATGTGCATAAAAACACCCCCAAAGCATGATTCTACCACCCCCATGCTTCACAGTAGGGATGGTGTTCGTGGGATGGAAGTCATCATTTGTCCTCCTCTAATCACGGTTAGTGGAATTATGACCAAAAAGTTCCATTTTGGTCTCATCTGGCCACAAAACCTTCTTCCATGACTCTTCTGTATCATCCAAATGGTCCTTGGCAAACTTAAGACGGGACTTAACATTTGCTGGTTTAAGCAGGAGAATCTTCCATGCCATGCATGATTTCAAACCATTATGTTTTAGTGTATTACCAACTGTCACCTTGTCAACGGTGGTCCCAGCTCTTTTCAGGTCATTGACCAACTCCTGTTGTGTAGTCCTGGGCTGATTCTTCACCTTTCTAAGGATCATTGAGACCCCACGAGGTGATATCTTGCATGGCGCTCCACTCCGATTGAGATTGACCGTCATGTTTAGCTTCTTCCATTTTCTAATGAATGTTACAACAGTAGACCTTTTTTCACCAAGCGGCTTGGCAATTTCTCCGTAATCCTTTCCTGCCTGTGGAGTTGTACAATTTTGTCTCTGGTGCCTTTGGACAGTTCTTTGGTCTTGGCCATGTTACACATTTGAGTCTTACTGATTGTATGGGGTTGACTGGTGTCTTTATGCAGCTAACGACCTCACACAGGCCCATCTGACTCAGGTTACAAACTGATTTAATGTCTTTAGTTAAAAGATTTGCATATTTCATAAGATAAATATGTTAAATGTTTTTATTTCATGATGCAATGTGTTAAAATGTTTTTTAAAAAAAAGCGTCAGAGTGACACCTCCTGACCTGTGAGGATCATTTAGTTTCTTTGTAGAGTCAATAGAGGATCTTTGGCGTATCTCCTGTGAAAATATGAGCACGATGAACATTAAGTCTGAGAACATCTCATAACTACGCTGAATTTGTTCTTAACGTTTGAACCTTTGGAAACGTTCGTTTTTGTAAGGATTGTATGTTCACAGACATTAGGTTGGGGTAAAAAATTATAATTTATTTGAAAGCTCGATGTAAACGAGTGATCATTGATACAGCTATTGTTGTTTAGCATAAATGAGCTGTACTTTGCACAATGGCACACAGTGCACAGTGTAATGTATATTTTTCTGTATCTTTCAGTTGCATTTATTAATTCATTTACCACTAGAGACCTCCATAAAAGCAAAAAACAATGCCTTGTGTACCGAGTTTCCTTATAAGTTCGCTGGCTGTCTAGCTTTACATACTAACCTGTTGTGAGGACAGCACACATGGAGTGGAGGTGGACTAACAGTTCTTTGAGGGCCAGAATTCTAGCTAATAGACAGGTGTTCAAATACTTATTTGCAGTTCTATCACACAAATAAATCATTAAAAAAAATCATACATTGTGATTTCTGGATTTTTCTTTTTAGATTATCACAAGACATGCACCTACGATAAAAATTTCAGACCCCTCCATGATTTCTAAGTGGGAGAACTTGCAATATCGTAGGGTGTTCAAATTCTCATTTTCTTCACTGTGTGTGTGTGTGTGTGTGTGTGTGTGTGTGTGTGTGTGTGTGTGTGTGTGTGGTGTGTGTGTGTGTGTGTGTGTGTGTGTGTGTGTGTGTGTGTGTGTGTGTGTGTGTGTGTGTGGTGTGTGTGTGTGTGTGTGTGTGTGTGTGTAGAGAGAGATCCCATGGCGTTTCATAAAGCATGCAAAAAAAAATTGTCAATTGGGACCTTTGAAAAGATAGCCATATTAGGATACTGTGAATATTGTGAATGTTCAAACTTAATATAGCAATTTGAGAGAACAAAAAAGGAAACGTCAGCCTTGTAAGGCATGAAACTATTCTTGATGGCAAGATGCTATATTATACAGTAGCTAATTATTGTCATCAGTGGCCTTCAAGCTTGTCAGTCTGCTGTGTCATATTTAAAAACAGCTTGAGGTAGGAAATGACAAAACGCAGGACCTTTTCCATTTTTAATGGATAATTATCTGTCCAGGGTGTTAGAGAGGCGAAATGATGAGCACCGAAATAGATCAAGTAAAACGAAAAGTCTGTGATCTTCTTTCCTGGCAGTGAAGTGGAATCACATAATGAAACACTTAACGTTAAACCACCGCTCTTTTTATGTGCAAATTCTACTTCACACACTGACAGTTCACTTAGGCTGAGTTGATGACTTTTTTTTTTATTTATACCGCACTTGTCATGTTTTTATTTCATGTTAGTCTTGACATCTTTGCTTGGTCCCAGTTTCCATGACTGTGAATGATTCATACTTGGATGAAAGAGGGTAAAGGAGTTGACACCCATTTCAATAAGCCTAAATTATTGTCTTTGAAGATTCAAAAGCAATAAATAAATATCAATACAAACAACTACAATCACAGCCTCAGGGTGAAGTCATTGGTGAAAGTGTTTGACAAAAACACACTAACTGGAAATTTGAGCAAATGACAGTATGAATTGGAAGTCGTAAGCCCCAGTGGGAAATCAGAAATCAATTAATGAATCAATAACGCATGACAGACCTTTACGTCTCCCATTGCAAAATGGAAAAAAATTGATTACAGTGCTATTTACATAAAACAATGCATCTGAATAGTTATAAATTTCATATGAAGGATTTTTTATCCAACCATTTAAAGTTGAGTTTGTTCTCCCAGCATGGCCTAGTAGGCTTCATAAGGAAAGATGGGACTGTACTGTATTTCTAAAGGGAAAATACAAACCAAATTTCAATGAAGTTGGGATGTTGTTAAACAAATAAAAATAGATTACAATAATTTGCAAATGTTTCTTCCTCTATTAAGGTACTTGTATTTCAAACCAATAAATTTAGTTTTTAAAAAAACACCGTAATTTCTCAAATAATGTGCACATTTTTCCCAAAATATTTTCTAAAAGTTAAGTGTATATAGAATGGTAAAAAATGTATACATATACATTTCGATATGATAGTCGATGTCTTATATTACACATTTATATATATATATATTACGGTAATGTGTGCACCCAAACTGAGCTCTCTGAGCTTATCATTGAGCTTGCATTTTACGATTATTAGCGTAGCATGCTTGTTGCTATTGCACCAAAGATAAAAAAAGACTGCGCATTAGTTTGTTTAAACTTAAACTAAGACAAAAAAAAAACGTCAACTACAACAGTTAGTTGTGGAGCTTATTTTAAAAGAAATGTGTCATCACTCGTTTGTTTCCATTAGTTTTACCTCCGCGAAGGTAGCTCATTATTCCTTCGTGTTAGCCAAAATGCCGGCTCATTGCATTGCTGGACATTGCTTTAACACTCGGAAGAATGGAATTACCGTTCATAACTTTTAAAGAGACCCTGTTCGTTGTGAAAAATGGATTGCATGGGTGCAGAGGACGAGAGCTTCGTGGGTTCCAAATAACAGGTAGGTGTGTATACAGCTACTAAAAAAAAAAAAATAGTTAGAGGCGGACCACATAATCGGTCTCTCTCATAACGTAGCAAAAGATCCGCGTATGAAATGTGTTGATGTGCGCATACAGCTGCTAAAAAAAGTAATAGTTTGGAGCGGACCACGTAATCGGTCTCTCTCATAAAGTAACAAAAGATCCGCGTATGAAATGTCGATGTGCACGTCGCCCAGCCAACAATGTCTCACTCAGCCTGCAACATAACTCTTACATGAAAAAGTATAGACATTGACGTGAATACTGTTATAGGTATTTTTCATTACAATATCTTTTTTAGAATGTGTATAGGGATGACAGTCCCACTTTAACCTTTCTCATGCTCATTGACACCCCACAAGGTGAAATCTTATGAGTTGCACCAGATTGAGGCTGTTTATACCATTTTCTACTTATTGCACCTAAAGTTGTCTCCTCACCCAACCTCTTGCCAATTTTGTTGTAGCCCATTCCATCTTTGTGCAGATTAGCAATCTTGTCCCTGATGGTTTTAGAAAGCTCTTTGGTCTTGCTCATGATGGAAAGGTTGGTGTCTGATTGATTGATTCTTTGGACAGGCAACTTTAAACAGGTAGCAGGTTGAGATACGTGTCTTTCGTACAAGCTAATGAGTTTTGTTGAGGAGTACTTAAAGTTCTTAAAGACTATTCTGTGGGTGGCAGAATTCTTTGTTGGCAGAACATTATTTCACACAAAGAAATGAAAGTGTGGTTCAATTGTTTCACTGAAGTAGGTGTTACAATATGTCATAACGTGTTTTGCACAATGTTTTCTGCAATAAACACCCAACTAGCTTCTGTAATAACCTCAACCCACAGCCAGATTGGGTTGTGCAGCAAGGTGCTGCTTAAATGCCACCATAAGCAATTGCTGGGCAGCTTATCTTGGATGCTCATTGACACACTTGGTTCATGCCATCATCACAGTATTTTACAGGGTTACAAAAATGCTCCCATACAGCAGACTTACATGACAGGTTCAAGGGCTTTCAAGGTTTCTCTACTCCTCCATTACGCTAGCCATGATTCCTGTCAATTGCTGCGCTTGACTAGAGAGTGTAGGTTAAATATGTTGTCTTCATGTGAAAAATCCCCCACCCCCACCAGACGATAACCAATTCACGGATCACAGATCAAAGATGTTCCGTTGCATCACTAGCTAAGATCGAAGGATGAGCAATACATGAAGAGTTTGTTTTCAAAACGAGACATGGGCATTTTTTTCAGATTTACGAAACTCGCGCCAAAATTATCCATTCAGAGCTGGATAATTTTGGCGCGAGTTTCACAATCACACCTAGGTGCAATTTAGAGTTTCCAATTATTGTTTTTGGATGTTCGAGGAAAACGAAGGCTCAGGGGAAAACCCATGCAGGCACAGGAAGAACATACAAACGCCACAGAAGCAGGTCCTCAGAACTGTGAGGCCAATGCTCTACAACTCCGCCGCCCCATCAAAAATATGTAATAAATGTACTTTTTAAGTGGTACAGTTGGGAATATTTGAATTTGCATATTACTATTGAACATCTAATTTTATATTCACTTTAAAAAAATAAACCAGACGTTGCTCACAATTACTCAGTACTTTGGGAGGTTGTTGTTTTTTAAATGAAAACTCTTATACAATTATTTGAAATTATTAATTAAATATTAAACTACTTTTTACTTTTACTTGGTCATTATGCTTAAGTTGCACTTTTTTGATTTGAGTATAATCATTGGCTACTGTACTCACCTCTTGACAGCAAGGACATTACAATCAAGTACAAGTCTTGATGATTCTTTCCCTCATTTATCCAACTGGTTCATAGCAACAGAGAACAGAGTCCCGGGTTAGGGAAACTGTTAAAAAGAATTAATTATAAATTCAAATGTTTTCCCACATATTCCAAGACATAGACAGAAGTTGGGACGTTGTTTTAAACAAACAGAATACAATGATTTGCTATTCCTGTTCAACATGTATTTAATTGAATACATGACAAAGAAGATATTTAATGTTCAACCTGAAAAACTTGAAGAGTTTGTTTTCAAAACGAGATATAGGCATTTTTTTCAGATTTACGAAACTCGCGCCAAAATTATCCATTTGGAACTGGATAATTTTGCCGCAAGTTTCGTAAATCTGAAAAAAATGCCTATGTCTCGTTTTGAAAACAAACACTTCACTTGGTTTTTAACAAATAATCTAACTTGGAATTTAACGGCTGCAACACATTTCCAAAAAACTGGGAAAGGGTCATGTTTACGACTGTTACATAATCTTTTCTTTTAACAACATTTGATAAACGTTTGAGAAATTACACTAATTGTTGACACTTTGTAGGAGGAATTCCTTCACATTTTTGCTTGATGTACAGCTTCAGCTGTTCAACAGTCCTGGGCCTCTGTTGTCGTATTTTACGGTTCATGATGTGCCACACATTTTCAATGAGAGAGAGAGGTCTGGACTGCAGGCAGTTGAGTCTATTATCTGTACTCTTTTACTGTGCATCCATGCAGTTTGCAACACAGAATGTGGTTTGGTATTGTCTTGCTGAAATAAGCAGGGGCGTACATGAAAAAGATATTGCTTGGATGTCAGCATATTTCTCCAAAACCTGTATGGACAGTACCTTTCAGCATTAATGGCGCCTTCACAGATGGAAATAACAGACTTATACCATTAGAAATGGTGGCTTTTGAACTTTGCATCCATAAAAGTTCAGATAGGTCTTTTCGTCTTTGGCATGGAAGTCCACAATTTCCCCAAACTAGGTGAAATGTGGACCCATCGGACTACAGAACACTTTTCCACTTTTTATCAGTCCATCTTAGATGAGCTTGGGCCCAGTGAAGCTGGCGGCCTTTCTGGGTGTTGTTATATGGCTGTTGCTTTCCATAGCAGACTTTTAAGTTCCACTCAGGTATGTAGCGCCAAGCTATTTACTGACATTTGTTTTCTGAAATGTTCTTCTATATTCTCTAACCTTTTGACGATATTTTAGAATATAGATGGTGAAATCCCTAAATTCCTTGCAATGGTACATCGAGGAAGTTTGCCCTTAAACCGTTTGATTATTTCATCATGCACATGTTCACAAACAAGTGAATCTTGCCCCATCTTTGCTTGTGAAAACAATTCAGGGAAGTTCGTTTTAAACCCAATCATGGCACCTCCCTGTTCTCAGTTAGCCTGTTTACTTGTGGGACATTCCAAAGAGGTGATTGATGAGCATTCCTAAACTTTCTCAGTCCTTTTTGCCACCAGTCCCATCTTTTTAGGTAAGAGTTGCAGGCATAATATTTTAAGTTAATGATTACCCTAATTTCTCGAATATAATGCGTCCTGAAGTATAATGTGCACCCCCAAAGTTGACCAAAAAAAATATAATAATAAAAATCAGGAAACCCCTTCTCCCAATGTACAATGCGCACCACCAATTTGCCGCTACCCATATGGTCAGAATATTAGGAATGATCTGTATTTATTTTTTTTTGTTAGGTTTGTACTTGTATTGTTTTTCAAAAAACTGTCCGTCCAACAATCATTAATAATCATTGTGCATGTGCTGATGTAGCGGTAATATAATCTCGGGACAGGCCACAGGACACACTTGTCCTGGTCCCTGTAATTGAACAGAATCTCTCAACCAGCTAAAATAAATGCTCAATGATGGCACGTTTTAACAGTTGATAGCACATAATACAGTCTTAAAAATATAAACTATATAACACTGTTTATTAAAGTGGGGGTGACATCCCTATAAACATTCTAAAATGGATATTGTAATGAAAAATACATATAACAGTATTCACTTGAATGTCTGTACGAAAAAAAAACCCGACTACGTGGTCCGCCCCAAACTATTTTTTTTAGTAGCTGTATGCGCACATCAACACAATTTCATACGCGGATCTTTTGCTATGTTATGAGAGAGACCGATTACGTGGTCCGGCCCAAACTATTATTTTTTTTTTTTTTTTTTTAGTAACTGTATACACACCTACCTGTTATTCGGAACCCACGAAGCTCTTGTCCTCTGCAATCCATTTTTCACAACGAACAGGGTCTCTTTCAAACTTATGAAGGGTAATTCCATTCTCCCGAGTGTTCAAGCAATGTCCAGCAATGCAATGAGCCGGTATTTTGGCTAACACGAAGGAACAACGAGCTACCTTCTCGGAGGTAAAACTAATGGAAACAAACGAGTTCACGAGGTGGCGGCACTGTCTCTAACGTCACTTCCTGCTTCTTCTGGAAAAGAAATTCCTGAGAGGATTTTCATGGCGGAGTTACAAAAAGCTGTATACGTCCAAATGATGTTTTGTGGTGAAAAAACACATGGGACCATATTGGCTGTGGGTTTTTCATTAATATACCAAAAATCTTCCTTTTGACGACACTTGACCTTTAAGCATCATAATTGATTAAAATCATGCTGCCCCTGTAAATCGCACTCTTCCAGAAAAGCACATGTATAGGCCTGAAGTTTGCCAATGAATACCTGAATGATTCAGACAGTGAGTGGGAGAAGATGATGCGTTCATATCAAACAAAAATAGTTGTTTCAAATCAATTTGACTCACTGTGTTTGGAGGAAGATGAATTCAGATTATGACCCCAAGAACACCATTCCCACCATCAAGCATAGAGGTGGAAGAATTAGGCAGAGCTCCGATGTATATCCGGTAAAAATTAACTTCCAGAACAATTTATCCAAATATATCTGAACTTCCATATTTTCAACTTTCTCAAGGACATTACTTTGTGACAGTCATAAGCAATATATTATGACTTCAATATTGAACTTTTTATGCTATCATCCTTTTATTGCCACACACAGTTGCAGACTGAAAGTACTAGGATGAGATTTCAAAGTTCCATCATCAAAAATATCATTCAATGGGCTAATTCGCATTTTGCCAATTCATTTTTTTTAACTCTGGTAACACACAAATGTAAATCTATTTAGGTATTCTTATCTTTTCTTCCCATTATTGATATAGACATGTTATTCCAGCATCCAAGGCAAGATTTTTTTTTTTCCCAGAAGTGGAGGGTAATTTAGATTGGTTAGATCCTTAGATTTGATGAGACAGTAATTCTTAAATGTTTAATATTTCAGAAAGGATTAGGGTAATCTGGGATTAGATCTGGAAGAGTCCATACGTTTGCTGTTATTGGAAGTAATACTTTTTCCAGTTAATAGAGTAGTCTATTTGTGAAAATGTCTTAAGACTGAAGACTGCCTGAAAAGAATACTTGGGTTCTTGTAAATAAAGAATAGCATCAGCATATAGATTTTTGTGTTACTCATAAGGAGATAGTTTTAACATTAAAACTCTTGACAAATAGCAAATGTGAGAGGTTTGATAAATATTGCAAAAAGTATTGGTGAGACTGAACATCCTTGTTTTGTTCCTCTTTAGAATGTAAATTGTCGTGAAATAATCCTGTTATACAGGGAGTTTTCAATCTGCAAATGAGATGCGTTCCTATCCTCGCAACATAACCCGTATTTTGAGTCAGATCTCACCATTGTTCAAAATTTGTTAAAAACACTTTGTTTTAAAATACTAAAATATATTTGAAAATAATAACAATAATAATAATAATAAGAGGCTGTACTTAGCATTACTGCGAGATGTGGATGGTGAAGAAGAAGAGGCTGTGCTTAGCAGTTGTTAAGGAAGCATGTGCAGGTAGCCCATGCTAGTGGTAAATTCCTTCTTAGCGTCCTTGCCTTTCTGCTCTTCAAAATTAGGAAAATAATAATAAAATTTGAAAATCTGCACAGTTGAGCACAAAAAATCACGTCCGTAAAATTTATGAGTAGAAATACATAGATGATGAAAGACGTCGCTCATTTTGTGTAGTCTTGACCAATGTTCCGTCTAAGATGCGCACTTGTCGCACACTCTCAGCACACATGAAAACCGATCCAGCGCAGTGAACCACAGCCTGAAGTCTTTTTTTTTTTTTTTTTTCCGAAAAACAGAAGCACACGGTCTCTGCTGCTCAGTAAAGGGGTACACTCATAATTATAAACAACACACACCTGCAACTTTATATCTGCAGCCATGCCTGACCACCTGTACATTTTTAAATGCGAGTGACTGGTTATATAATTTTCTGATGGTTAAAGGCGCATCAAGGCTGTCTCTACCTTAGCTATCTAATTGAGGAATGTTTAGAGCCTTAATAAAAGTTTAGGTTACTTTTTGAGCTTGGTTAGTTTCTGGTTCAGACGCAGCATCCTGTTTGGTTGTGTATTATTTTATATACTTATCCCTTCAAAAACATTAATTGGCCGGATATTTGGTTGTTGACAATTTGTTACTCGCTGCGAAAATGCGATTTCTCCAGATCCCTGTAAAAAGGGTTTCACCGAATCACTTTTGTTTTGCAGTGTCATGTCAAAATTGCTAAACTATTAGCTTGGTTTTGACATCGTCTTCGCCTATCAACGCCTAGTGACACTTGTAAGAAGCAAGACAAGTTATTTGGGTTATTCACTACTATGGAGGAATCTGTGACTTACAATGCATTGGATACCATCTTCAGTGCATCCAAATAAATGTGGATGGGGCCTTTTACTGTAAAATCTTGGGTGATAACCTCCTCCCTTCTCTTAGCCAGAAAACTTCAAATGGGTCATAGATGGAGACTCCAACATGATGATGACCCAAAGCACACAGCCAATGAAATAAAAGAGTAGCGAAAGAAGAATCATGTTAAGTACATGAAGTGGCCTAGCCAATCTCTAGACCTAAATCCCACAGGAAATCTGTGGTAGGAGCTTCGCTAAAGCACAGCCTCGAAACCTAGAGGATTTGGAGAGGATCTGCCACGAAATGTTGCGCAAAATTCCTCTGAGATGTGTGCAAACCTGGTGATCAAAAACAAGAAACTTCTAGTTGTACTTACTAATAAGGGTTTCTCCGCTAAGTACAAAATAATGGTTCGTGTGTAAGTGAAATATCTTTTTCCCTCAATTAATTGACGAATGATGTTGATTTTTTTTTTTTTTTTTTGTGATTTCTGAGATTTTATTTTGTTATATTCTGTCCCTCCATAGATCGTGTCTTGTTCAAAGGCTAAACTTAAACGTTTTTACTGGATCAAATAATTGCTTCCTCCACTGTACGGGTAGTGAGTAACATCACATTGGAGTGGCAGATAAGGAGCTCTGTGCAGCAGACACGCACCCTCTGTGAGAGGCAGCCACAAATTGGCCAGGTAGCTTCCTGACAGATGTAGTGACAGAATGGAAGATAGTGACCCAATGCTAATATTCCAGAGGCAGATAATCAGAATCATGTATATTGGCCAATATATAAACAACACGCAAGGATTTTGTCTACGGTAATTGGAGCTACCCAAGTATGACATACAGTACATGTTGAGTATGACAGCAGACAGTCAATTGGCAGAGAATGTGTTTTTTTTTTTTTTTTTTTAAACTCACGGTTGTGCAAATGATGCAGTCTTCTCCCATTTAGGGCAGTTATAATGGCCATGAGAGTAAAAGTACTATGCAATGACCATTGTGCAATGTGTGTGAAGACTTCAAGAAATGTATCCAGTTTAACGTGCCGTGCGACAATCTGGGACAGTCAATTTGTGCAAATGTTGCAGGTAGTCCTGAGTCGATTGTGCAAGTGGTGCAGTTACGAGGAAGTAGACTGGAATAAATTACGACATTCACTCAAATCTATCACCTCTCTTTATTACTTTCAATCATTTCTTTGTTCATTGTCAAACGGGTTTTTTGTTTTCATTCTTTTTTGGACTCAGTCAATTAGGTACGACTTGCCTTCTTTTTAAGTTAAATACTTTGCATCTAGATGTATTGTTTTATTTTGTGCCTTGATTTTTTTGTAGATTTATATAACATTTATTACCATAAATGTACAACCATGTGAAAAATTTC